>NC_092093.1:50455148-50590148 GCF_045679555.1 Salvelinus alpinus
CGGAGAGTAAGAGAGAGAGAGAGAAGGAGAGTAAGAGAGAGAGAGAGAGAAGGTCATGTGTCTTCTCAGTCATATTGACACTGGTCTACTACTGTTGCTTTAATGTATTGTTGTTCTGATTAATATTGTTGTTGTAGCTGTTATTAATGGTAATCCCATGTCCACTACTACTATTATTATTGCTGTTAATCCCACCATTTATTTATATATAAATATATATATATTTTGTGTATATATATACATATATATTTTATTTACATTTTTCGATATGTATACTTTGACAATGTAAGTAATAATAACTTGCCATGTCAATAAAGTCAATTGAATTGAATTGAATTGAATTGAGAGAGAAGGAGAGTAAGAGAGAGAGAGAGAGAGAAGGAGAGTAAGAGAGAGAGAGAGAGAGAGAAGGAGAGTAAGAGAGAGAGAGAGAGAGAGAGAGAAGGAGAGTAAGAGAGAGAGAGAGAGAGAGAGAGAAGGAGAGAGAGAGAGGCTGAGAAAGATCGAGCAGGAGAGACTGAGTGAGTGATTTAGTGAGTATTTGAATGAGTGGTACCAGGCCGTTCAGCTATGAGAAGGAACCACACCTCATTAAAAATGTGATTCTGAGAGAGCAGACCGGTCAGATACAGAGTGCATCCCAAAGGTGTCTGTGGTCAAAAGTAGTGCACTACCCTCTGGTCAAAAGTAGTGCACTACATAGGGAATAGGGTGTTATTTGGAATACCCTCATCTTTATGGTACCGTGATCTCTGTATCTGTCTGATAACCAGATTGGTGTAGAGGTCTCTTCTCTCTCTGTATCGGTCTGTCTGATTGGTGTAGAGGTCTCTTCTCTCTCTGTATCGGTCTGTCTGATTGGTGTAGAGGTCTCTTCTCTCTCTGTATCGGTCTGTCTGATTGGTGTAGAGGTCTCTTCTCTCTCTGTATCGGTCTGTCTGATTGGTGTAGAGGTCTCTTCTCTCTCTGTATCGGTCTGTCTGATTGGTGTAGAGGTCTCTTCTCTCTCTGTATCGGTCTGTCTGATTGGTGTAGAGGTCTCTTTATGTGAGAAGCTAGAGGGAGCATTAATCACTTCCAGACTATCTTTGGATGGGAAGAGATATTTAAACAACTGGCAGGCAGAGGTAATGGCAGGAGGTCTGCCCTGTTCTGCTGTTAGGAGAAGAAGCTCTGATGCAGGCGCAGAGAAACAGCTGCACTTTTCCAGGACATTAAAATCTGAAACTGCTGCAATATTCACATTGAGTGATGTTGGGGGGGAGGGAGGGGGAGGGGGGGGTGGACTCAAGGAATAACAGGACTAGGCAAGGAGTGGAGACAGGCTTCTCCGTGCCAAGATGGCGGTGAGTGAGTAGGGCTATGCGTGCAAATGGAGCATTAGCGGAGAGATGCTTCTACCTGGTCCAGCAAACTCAACCCAGAACCCACTCCCACATCCAGGGGGAAGGGAGGGGTCCAGCAGTACAATGACTGGGCCTACCTGTCATCAGGACAGGAAAATAAGACATGACTGGTAAACTCATTTTGAAAAAGATCTGGCTTTCAAGGCAGAACTGTGAGGTCAGAGATGTAAGTTAGACGAGCTGACGTGAGGTCATCCTGAGTTGACTGTCATTGATAGTTCCAAGACTTCTGATTTTATATCTAGTTAGGTTAAATGTGCATGAAGGAAAACCTCCTGGCTCTACGTATAGCAGGCAAAACAGAGACCACTCTCCACCCAAACTCCCAGCCCTCCCATGATGCCCTGCTTCTCAGGAGTGTCGGCCGCGACCTCCATCGACCTCTGACACGAAACGTGTGAAAGCGACCAGGGGCTCATGTCTTACATCAGAGAGGTCCGTAATTGGGCCTCAACGCTCTCAGTTCCGCTTAATTACCCCCACCAACAGAGCCACTCGGCCTCCCGGGCCCCTTTGGGGGGGGGGGGGGTCCTGCCCGCTGCCTGCCTCTAATTGCTGCATACCCCTAAGACAATCTTGCCCACACAAAGCTGCTCGCAGCTGGGGTGTCAGAGTGCATTAGTGCTAGCGCCTGGCCAACAGGAATATGAACAAATGCTAGAGAAAGGCCAGATGGTCGTTTAATTAGAAGGACCAACCTTAACCCGGAGGCTGGAGACAGAACCACAATGTCCTTGGTCAAAGAAAACACCCATAAGGACATTTTGTTTTGATTGCTGTATTGATTGAGGCTTGAGAAAGTGGAGGGTTTGTGTAGTCATAGCAACAGAAGCGGATTCCTAAAGTAGGAGAAGGACACAGTCAGGTGTGTCTATATAGTGTGGGATCATGGGATGAGAATGATTAAAACAGCCATCCAAAAAGGGAATCATCCTTAGTTTGCTTCATTATGAAATCATGTATGCATAGAAAACCCATAAAACCCTTAATAGTGCTATAGTCAATTCTCTTTCCCTGAAACTCCACTACAAAAACCTCAAGGCAACTTCCCTTCCAGCACAGACTTCCTGAATAGGACACCAGTACTCTCCCCTTCCTGAATAGGACACCAGTACTCTCCCCTTCCTGAATAGGACAACAGTGTTTAGCCAGCGTAGCGTAGCCCAGCCAGCGTAGCCCAGCCAGCCCAGCCAGCCTAGCCTACCCCAGCCAGCGTAGCGTAGCCCAGCCAGCCCAGCCTAGCCTAGCCTGCCTAGCCAGCCCAGCCTACCCCACCTAGCCAGCCCAGCCTACCCCAGCCAGCCTACAGGTGCCCTGAGCCCAGGGAGGGCTCATATAAAACCAGTCAAGTACGACCCTTCTGCCTGGCTGCCTCCTTTCTCCGGGCCGGGCAGGAATGCAGGGAGGGGAACTTGGCTCCTGTCGCTTGGCATCAAGTCAAACCCATTATCCTTAGACAATAAACCAATTGTCACATTAAGTGTTTCAGACAGCAACTGACCATTAGCCTCTCGTCTAATCTAGCCTGGAGGAAGTGACGGCCTTCCTTTTCCTATCCCGCTCCTTTTTGGTTTCCCACAATGCCATTCTCCACGGAGCGTCCCACGACATGGGTACTGAGATAGGAGGGACACTGCATCACACACACACACCTGTTGAATACCCTGATTAAGTCAGTTATCTATAGTTATTTTTCACTACTTAAACTTAATTCACAATAAGAATGAATCAAGGCGGAAAACTCTGTACCTCCTCTCTGTACACCAGCCAGAACATTCCATATCCACTTACTCTCTCTGTGTGTGTGTGTGTGTGTGTGTGTGTGTGTGTGTGTGTGTTTACTCCCATTTCCTTAACACTACCAGGCCAGCTGTTGAGTTATCAGGCATTATCAAGTCAATGAAGAAGTACCCCCCCCCCCCCCCCCCCCCACAGCCCCACCCCTCCTCCACCTCCTCTCCCTTCAACACAGGAAAGTGAAAGCGCCAGGGATCTGAGTCAGCGCCGGCTGATCCGTGACCGAATGGTCAGAGCTGGACCCGGTGACTCCCATCCTGGGCCGGGCCGTCTGAATCAGGCCTCGGGGATCACAGGAGCCACCAGGGGCCCATGGAGGAGGAGCACTGCGTGTTAACAGACTCATCCTGAGATAACCACCCACTTCCTGTTCACGTCACTATCGGAGCTGCATTCCCACAACAACACGCAGGCAAACCCTCCTGCTCAGACACACTTTCAAGACATAGCCTCTCCTTCTCCCATCTGGATTTGCCCTTCCCCTTTAGTCTCCCTCTCCAGTTTCTACACTCGGAGCGTTTCAGATGGAGTCAGAGCAGCGAACCACCTGCCAGGTCGCGTGGGATCAGAGAGGGGAGGAAGAGATGGGAAGGGAAGGAGACGGGAGGTCGGTGCTGGTTGAGAGGCCAGCGAGAGAGAGGAAGACTTCAAACTTCACTCTTAAGGGCCAGACTTGAGCGTTATTCAGAGTGCAGAGACGCAGAGATGTGTTGACTGTCACAAAGGAGAGGCCAGACTATGTGCTTTAGGGGCAGCAGTAATCATTCACAACTGTTACCCTGGGTGGGCCAAGCTACTGCCACCCTGCAGGATATTAGTTGGCTTTAATAATAAGCTAAATGTTAGACAAGACGTAGAAAGAAAATATACAAAATGGAGGCTTCTGGAGAATTTCTTCATTGTTTTCCTCTTCAGAAAACATCCAACTTAGAATAGACAACAGACGGTTTATGACCAAAGGAGAGAGATGACAAGCTTGAGAAAGCAGCAGAGGAGCAAACTCCCACAATCCCTCTGTAAACTAAAACTGACAGGAACTGAACCTCTCTCCCGGATTTTAATCTGTTCTTTCTGGCAGTAGAAGAACCACTGAGTTTAACGTTTTAAAAGCAACAAACTAGTTTTAACGTCCTACTCGACTAATATATATATACAGTGGGGAGAACAAGTATTTGATACACTGACGATTTTGCAGGTTTTCCTACTTACAAAGCATGTAGAGGTCTGTAATTTTTATCATAGGTACACTTCAACTGTGAGAGAAGGAATCTAAAACAAAAATCCAGAAAATCACATTGTATGATTTTTAAGTAATTAATTTGCATTTTATTGCATGACATAAGTATTTGATACATCAGAAAAGCAGAACTGAATATTTGGTACAGAAACCTTAGTTTGCAATTACAGAGATCATACGTTTCCTGTAGTTCTTGACCAGGTTTGCACACACTGCAGCAGGGATTTTGGCCCACTCCTCCATACAGACCTTCTCCAGATCCTTTAGGTTTCGGGGCTGTCGCTGGGCAATACGGACTTTCGGCTCCCTCCAAAGATTTTCTATTGGGTTCAGGTCTGGAGACTGGCTAGGCCACTCCAGGACCTTGAGATGCTTCTTACGGAGCCACTCCTTAGTTGCCCTGGCTGTGTGTTTCGGGTCGTTGTCATGCTGGAAGACCCAGCCACGACCCATCTTCAATGCTCTTACTGAGGGAAGGAGGTTGTTGGTCAAGATCTCGCGATACATGGCCCCATCCATCCTCCCCTCAATACGGTGCAGTCGTCCTGTCCCCTTTGCAGAAAAGCATCCCCAAAGAATGATGTTTCCACCTCCATGCTTCACGGTTGGGATGGTGTTCTTGGGGTTGTACTCATCCTTCTATTCCTCCAAACACGGCGAGTGGAGTTTAGAGCAAAAAGCTCTATTTTTGTCTCATCAGACCACATGACCTTCTCCCATTCCTCCTCTGGATCATCCAGATGGTCATTGGCAAACTTCAGACGGGCCTGGACATGCGCTGGCTTGAGCAGGGGGACCTTGCGTGCGCTGCAGGATTTTAATCCATGACGGCGTAGTGTGTTACTAATGGTTTTCTTTGAGACTGTGGTCCCAGCTCTCTTCAGGTCATTGACCAGGTCCTGCCGTGTAGTTCTGGGCTGATCCCTCACCTTCCTCATGATCATTGATGCCCCACGAGGTGAGATCTTGCATGGAGCCCCAGACCGAGGGTGATTGACCGTCATCTTGAACTTCTTCCATTTTCTAATAATTGTGCCAACAGTTGTTGCCTTCTCACCAAGCTGCTTGCCTATTGTCCTGTAGCCCATCCCAGCCTTGTACAGGTCTACAATTTATCCCTGATGTCCTTACACAGCTCTCTGGTCTTGGCCATTGTGGAGAGGTTGGAGTCTGTTTGATTGAGTGTGTGGACAGGTGTCTTTTATACAGGTAACGAGTTCAAACAGGTGCAGTTAATACAGGTAATGAGTGGAGAACAGGAGGGCTTCTTAAAGAAAAACTAACAGGTCTGTGAGAGCCGGAATTCTTACTGGTTGGTAGGTGATCAAATACTTATGTCATGCAATAAAATGCAAATTAATTACTTAAAAATCATACAATGTGATTTTCTGGATTTTTGTTTTAGATTCCGTCTCTCACAGTTGAAGTGTACCTATGATAAAAATGACAGACCTCTACATGCTTTGTAAGTAGGAAAACCTGCAAAATCGGCAGTGTATCAAATACTTGTTCTCCCCACTGTATATATATATGACTAGCCCAAAATCACATTAGTGGTTAGTTGTTGTCTCATGGTATGGATGACTACAATATACCTGTAGCCTAGCAACCCAACACACAGGAGAATCTGTACCCTAGCAACCCAACACACAGGAGAATCTGTACCCTACCAACCCAACACACAGGAAAAGCAGTGTGTGATCGCTCCTTACATGCAGGTGGTCTACAGCAGCAGCGGTTTAGCACGCGTTTGTGTAAGAGAGGAGCTCTGCATCCCACGCGACACCCTATCCCCTATGTAGTGCACTACTTTTGACGAGAGCCTTACGGGGAGAGCAGATAGAGAGCAGAGAGAGAGCAGAGAGAGAGCAGAGAGAGAGCAGAGAGAGAGCAGAGGGCCATTTGGGACTCAGTCGACAGGTTCCATGTTGGTCCAAGCTCTATTCATCCAGCTGGCATCTTTAATGAACCACATCCTCCATTCTGACATACTGGTCTGTCCATATTCATTAGGCCCTGCTTTCATCTCCCACCTCCCCTCCTCTCGCTCCCCTCCCTCCCCCTCCCCTCCTCCCTCCCTTCCTCCCCTCCCTCCGCACAGAACAAGAGAAAACAGAAGCAGGAGAATCTAGACTACTACACCACTGGATTCGAAGGGCACCCTATTCCCTATATAGTGCACCCTATTCCCTATATAGTGCACCCTATATAGTGCACCCTATTCCCTATATAGTGCACCCTATTTATAGAGAATAGGGTGCAAGTTGAGACATACCCTAACAGTAACAGAGCTGAGGAGGAGTGTGGCTGGGGAGAGGAAGTCTATAACCCGTCTCCTACATAACCCAGGGACTCTTCACTAAGTTCATGGGTCGGTCCTAGATAACCCGTCTCCTACATAACCCAGGGACTCTTCACTAAGTTCATGGGTCGGTCCTAGATAACCCGTCTCCTACAGTACATTGGACAGACAAGAGACTGTTCGTGCTGAAATGTATAGCATCACATCATATGGGGTGATTGATAACGAAACGGACCGTTTTCTCCACTCTAAGCCCTGTGGCAAACAAACACTCCATTCAATCAGTGTGTCATTCGTCACCCCCGCATGAAACAAACAAATATGGCCGATTGTGATTGTAGCGCAACCTAGTCAAGCTGTGCTATAAAAGAGCTTCCTGGTTCTTCAGGGGGGGGGGGGGAGTCATCTTTCTGCAGGTTTCTGAACAAATTGCCCCCCCCCCCCCCATCACAACTGCCCCACCACAGGGGTGGTGATCTCAACAATGCTCTACGCACCCCTCAGAATAGACTCGTTTACTAACATGAGCTTAATTAGAGGGGGGGGTGGTGGGGTCATGGGGCCTAATACAAACAAGCGACCCCCACCCCCCCCTTACATCCCCACCCTGCAGACAGGATGTACCCTTTCAAATGGGCTTTTAATTAACTACTCTGGTCAAGCAGATTGTGTGTGTGTGTGTGTGTGTGTGTGTGTGTGTGTGTGTATGTGTGTGTGTGTGTGTGTGTGTGTGTGTGTGTGTGTGTGTGTGTGTGTGTGTGTGTGTGTGTGTGTGTGTGTGTGTGTGTGTGTGTGTGTGTATGTGTGTGAAGACGGTACAGATCGTTTGCCTGCGTACGTTTTCTAAAATATCCCGTTCGTCAACCACCACTACAACTAGGACAGAGACGTGTGCATTCTCCGTCATCTCCGAGGTTCATCTAGTCTTGCAGATAAATATTCATGTTGGCAGGCGAGGAAGAGGGAAAACAAATGGAGAAGTCTCTCTGTTCCAAATGGTTCCCCTATAGAGTGCACTACTTTTGACCAGGGTCCCATAGGGCTCTGGTTAAAAGTAGTGCACTACATAGGGAATAGGGTGCCATTTTGGAACACACCCTCTTTTTCTGCCTGCCAAACAGCTGTCTTCAGTTGTAACATCAAACCAAACCCAGCCCCACCACTCTCTCTCGCTCTCTGAGGCTGGGAGAGGAGAGCTGTCTGCACAGACTGAAGATACAGGGTAACTATTTATGGTCATTTACTTTCCACACATAGACAGACATGCTTCCCTAAATTAACACGCACCCCTAAATTAACCAGAGTTTGGCACACACACATTATGAAGAAACATCCATATAGAAGCTGTCAAGAGCAGTAAACATCAGGATAAAAAGGTGGTCTGAAGATAAGAGCTTCTGGAGAACCGATGATGTCACTTTGTTATTACAGTGTAATCCACAGACTGGAGTAGATTTAGTAGTAAACACTTTCAGATGACTAAATGGATGTTTAAACTACGTGGGTCCTTATGCTTGACAACATGGCCGAGTTATTTCAATTAATCATACAGCGATCACAGAAAAAAAAAACTATAAAATACCCATTGATGACAAAGGGACTTTAAACACCATTTTACGACCCATTGATGACAAAGGGACTTTAAACACCATTTCACCAGGTCAAATTCCTGGTTCATTTTAGTACATTAACATGAACCAGGAATTTGACCTGGTAAAATGGTGTTTAAAGTCCTTTTGTCATCAGTCACCTTTATTGGGGAATAAAGGTGATATTGATTCAGATGACAGTACAGTAGGTATGGGGGGCAGGGATAACAGTAGGTATGGGGGGCAGGGATAACAGTAGGTATGGGAGGCAGGGATAACAGTAGGTATGGGAGGCAGGGATAACAGTAGGTATGGGAGACAGGGATGACAGTAGGTATGGGGGACAGGGATGACAGTAGGTATGGGGGGCAGGGATAACAGTAGGTATGGGGGGCAGGGATGACAGTAGGTATGGGGGGCAGGGATGACAGTAGGTATGGGGGGCAGGGATAACAGTAGGTATGGGGGGCAGGGATAACAGTAGGTATGGGGGACAGGGATGACAGTAGGTATGGGGGACAGGGATGACAGTAGGTATGGGGGACAGGGATGACAGTAGGTATGGGGGGCAGGGATAACAGTAGGTATGGGGGACAGGGATGACAGTAGGTATGGGGGGCAGGGATGACAGTAGGTATGGGAGGCAGGGATAACAGTAGGTATGGGAGACAGGGATGACAGTAGGTATGGGGGACAGGGATAACAGTAGGTATGGGGGGCAGGGATAACAGTAGGTATGGGGGACAGGGATGACAGTAGGTATGGGGGGCAGGGATAACAGTAGGTATGGGGGACAGGGATGACAGTAGGTATGGGGGGCAGGGATGACAGTAGGTATGGGGGGCAGGGATAACAGTAGGTATGGGGGGCAGGGATAACAGTAGGTATGGGGGGCAGGGATAACAGTAGGTATGGGGGACAGGGATGACAGTAGGTATGGGGGGCAGGGATGACAGTAGGTATGGGGGGCAGGGATGACAGTAGGTATGGGGGGCAGGGATAACAGTAGGTATGGGGGGCAGGGATAACAGTAGGTATGGGGGACAGGGATGACAGTAGGTATGGGGGGCAGGGATGACAGTAGGTATGGGGGGCAGGGATGACAGTAGGTATGGGGGACAGGGATGACAGTAGGTATGGGGGACAGGGATGACAGTAGGTATGGGGGGCAGGGATAACAGTAGGTATGGGGGACAGGGATGACAGTAGGTATGGGGGACAGGGATGACAGTAGGGACAGGGATGACAGTAGGTATGGGGGACAGGGATGACAGTAGGGTAGGTATGGGGACAGGGATGACAGTAGGTATGGGAGACAGGGATGACAGTAGGTATGGGGACAGGGATGACAGTAGGTATGGGGGACAGGGATGACAGTAGGTATGGGGGACAGGGATAACAGTAGGTATGGGGGACAGGGATGACAGTAGGTATGGGGGACAGGGATGACAGTAGGTATGGGGGACAGGGATAACAGTATGTATGGGGGACAGGGATGACAGTAGGTATGGGGACAGGGATGACAGTAGGTATGGAGGACAGGGATGACAGTAGGTATGGGGACAGGGATGACAGTAGGTATGGGGGACAGGGATAACAGTAGGTATGGGGACAGGGATGACAGTAGGTATGGGGACAGGGATGACAGTAGGTATGGGGGACAGGGATGACAGTAGGTATGGGGGACAGGGATGACAGTAGGTATTGGGGACAGGGATGACAGTAGGTATGGGGGACAAGGATGACAGTAGGTATGGGGGACATGGATGACAGTACAGTAGGTATGGGGGACAGGAGTGACAGTATGTATGGGGGACAGGAGTGACAGTAGGTATGGGGGACAGGGATGACAGTAGGTATGGGGGACAGGGACACAGTAGGTATGGGGGACAGGGATGACAGTACAGGTGGCGTGGGGGACAGGGATGACAGTACAGTAGGCGTGGGGGACAGGGATGACAGTGCAGTAGGCGTGGGGGACAGGGGACAGGGATGACAGTACAGTAGGCGTGGGGGACAGGGATGACAGTACAGTAGGCGTGGGGGACAGGGGACAGGGATGACAGTACAGTAGGCGTGGGGGACAGGGATGACAGTACAGTAGGCGTGGGGGACAGGGGACAGGGATGACAGTGCAGTAGGCGTGGGGGACAGGGGACAGGGATAACACTACAGTAGGTGTGGGGGACAGGGGACAGGGATGACAGTGCAGTAGGCGTGGGGGACAGGGGACAGGGATGACACTACAGTAGGCGTGGGGGACAGGGATGACAGTGCAGTAGGCGTGGGGGACAGGGGACAGGGATGACACTACAGTAGGCGTGGGGGACAGGGATGACAGTACAGTAGGCGTGGGGGACAGGGGACAGGGATGACAGTACAGTAGGCGTGGGGGACAGGGATGACAGTACATTAGGCGTGGGGGACAGGGATGACAGTACAGTAGGCGTGGGGGACAGGGATGACAGTACAGTAGGCGTGGGGGACAGGGATGACAGTACAGTAGCCGTGGGGGACAGGGATGACAGTACAGTAGGCGTGGGGGACAGGGGACAGGGATGACAGTACAGTAGGCGTGGGGGACAGGGATGACAGTACAGTAGGCGTGGGGAACAGGGATGACAGTACAGTAGGCGTGGGGGACAGGGATGACAGTACAGTAGCCGTGGGGGACAGGGATGACAGTACAGTAGGCGTGGGGGACAGGGGACAGGGATGACAGTACAGTAGGCGTGGGGGACAGGGATGACAGTACAGTAGGCGTGGGGAACAGGGATGACAGTACAGTAGGCGTGGGGGACAGGGGACAGGGATGACAGTACAGTAGGCGTGGGGAACAGGGATGACAGTACAGTAGGCGTGGGGGACAGGGGACAGGGATGACAGTACAGTAGGCGTGGGGGACAGGGATGACACTACAGTAGGCGTGGGGGACAGGGATGACGTACAGTAGGCGTGGGGGACAGGGATGACGTACAGTAGGCGTGGGGGACAGGGATGACGTACAGTAGGCGTGGGGGACAGGGATGACGTACAGTAGGCATGGGGGACAGGGATGACAGTACAGTAGGCGTGGGGGACAGGGATGACAGTACAGTAGCCGTGGGGGACTCACCCAGAAGTGTGCGTGGCAGTTGACCAGCATGGTGCGTTCGATCAGCTCGTCAGGACACTCCAGGAGATGGTGACCAGAGACCACGCCAGCGTTGTTTATCAACATGTCCACGTTGCCCACCTCCCGACGCACCTTCTCCGCCGTGGAGTACACACTCTCCCGCTTGCCCACGTCACACACGTACGTGTACACCTGTGGCTGGAAGGGAGGAATCTCTTCTAACCCTCCAACTGCTCCTGGAGAGAGGGGGGGGGGTGAGAATGGACTACAGCACAGCGGCACTGGGGTGCAGACAGACAGTCAGAACAGTGCAAATCAAAGTAATAAAAAAACATTTCAAATCAAGCCATCGAAAATCATTGTAAAGGTTTATGGGAAAGTCGGACCGTTAGATTGCTATGCAGCAGTTGTGAAATGTATAATTGTCAGCCCTCTATAGCTGTTCTGTGCACACTGCATGTGGTGGTAGGTAGACTAAAATAAGACACAATATATTGTATCCCCTTGTGCTATACTAGTATCCTGACATTGCCTATGGGGATGTGTGAAACGTACACTGCCCGAAGTGTCCCCACTTGCGCCAGTGACTAGATAACTTTTCGCGTTGCGCCGACTGGTAAGATGCCCCTCAGGAGGGCGGTTACGTGCTAGCAAGGCAGAGGTAACGTTATATGGTTCGAGAGTTTGTGTGAGCCGAATCAGGACGAAGTGGTACTCGCTAAGCAAGCAGCGTGACGTCCTTTACACTAATACCGCATAGACCCACAGAGAGAGAGAGAGAGAGAGAGAGAGAGAGAGAGAGAGAGAGAGAGAGAGACAGAGAGACAGAGAGAGAGAGAGTTGTTACATTGTTACAACACTGTATATATACAATATGACATTTGTGATGTCTTTATTGTTTTGAAACTTCTGTATGTGTAATGTTTACTGTTAATTTGTATTGTTCATTTAACTTTTGTATATTATCTACCTCACTTGCTTTGGCAATGTTAACACATGTTTCCCATGCCAATAAAGCCCCTTGAATTGAATTGAATTGAGAGAGAGACAGAGAGAAAGAGAGAGAGAGAGAGAGAGCGAGAGAGAGACAGAGACAGAGAGAGAGAGAGAGAGACAGAGACAGAGAGAGAGAGAGCGAGAGAGAGATAGAGAGAGAGACAGACAGAGACAGGGAGAGACAGAGAGAGAGAGAGAGAGAGATAGCTCCCTGCCAATGACCATAGTTATCGGACCTTAGTGCCTGAGCAGGCTACTGATTTAAGTTAAGTTCTCCGCAGAATTATGCAGCCCAGCTACGGATCTAATAGGCTACAGCAATGCGCTATTATAAATCAACTAAAGTCGACAGTAAATAGTTGGCTTAAAAACATTCATGTTTAAACAAGATACAATCTTGTTAGTACAATGTTGCGATCAATAGAATACACAATGTCATCTAGGGTGACCCTGACCAGACTTTATCAAGCTGACGAGCTCTATACACTAGCCTACAGGAGGAAAATAAGTGCTGCAAGGATCGGGTGACAGATATTTTCAGGCAACGAACTCACCATCTTTGGACATCGGGGTTTCACTGTCCAGTTCTCGGTAGATTTCCCGTACCAACTCCGCCGTTTCTTCGTTGCTTTGGCTGTTGATGTCCCACAGCACCAATACTGCCCGTCTCCGAGCGAACTCCTTGGCGAACAGCCGACCCAGACCGCTTCCAGCCCCGGTGATAAGACACACCTGTCCCGCCACACTCTTCTCCTTCGGCCGCACCACCCATTTCGCCCCGGCGGTAACAAAAGCCCAGAGTACTTTCAAGATTACCACAAAGAACTCCGCAAAAATTACCATCGCATTCATCATCTTGAGAAAGATATTTAAATAAATAAAAAAACGGGAGATAAAACTTTTATAGAATGCGCACGCACAGTTCTTTCGTCTTTTATGGTTTGAATGACAAGTCAGTTATAGCAGCAAAAGTTGTGATATGTTCGGCTATGTACCGAACTGACTAGTAAACGAATTAAACTAATATAACCAGTGTTGTTTATGAAACAAAACGGTCAGAATACTGTCAATTCAAAACGCCTTAAATAGAAGGTCTATTAGACTGCTTTTTGTTAAATAAATTATCCCAAGACTGCAAAAGAAATCAGCTAATAATTGAAACAATGAACGCAAACCTAAAAAATAAATGTAGGCTATCTGCTTTTCTAAAGTTGCTTCTCGATCGAGCAGAGTCCCAGCTTTCACAAGTCCGCAAAGATTCCGTGAGAACGGAGTCGCGAATAGACACACTGTCAGTGTGTTGCGCCCTTCCCTCTGTTGCAGTGACAGTCCTTCACCTCTCTCATAACATAACAGTGGCTGAGCGCTTTTGTACCAGTCTGCTCATCAATGGACCCTTATAGGACCGGGCCCGGAGCGCCTGACAGAAATACGACGCGTCAGAGCACGTCAGATCATCACTGAGATTATAGCAAAAGGCGCGTCGTGGAAACTGGAGGATGACTAGCGCTCTTGTGCCACCTGTGGGAAATTTTGCATAAGTGTTGTCAGATGAATGAAAGTAGAGGGAAAACGTTGTAACAAATGTGTTATTCAACTATTAGCCATTGTTTTAGAAATGTTTTTCTCCTTTTTTTGTTCCTTTTTTTGTTGTTGAAAATATAATAACATTCAAACCTTTTGGGGTGGCAGGTAGCCTAGTGGTTAGATGAGGCTGGTAGCCTAGTGGTTAGATGAGCTGGTAGCCTAGTGGTTAGAGGAGGCAGGTAGCCTAGTGGTTAGAGGAGGCAGGTAGCCTAGTGGTTAGATGAGGCTGGTAGCCTAGTGGTTAGATGAGCTGGTAGCCTAGTGGTTAGAGGAGGCAGGTAGCCTAGTGGCTAGATGAGGTAGGTAGCCTAGTGGTTAGAGGAGGCAGGTAGCCTAGTGGTTAGAGGAGGCAGGTAGCCTAGTGGTTAGATGAGCTGGTAGCCTAGTGGTTAGAGGAGGTAGGTAGCCTAGTGGTTAGAGGAGGCAGGTAGCCTAGTGGTTAGAGGAGGCAGGTAGCCTAGTGGTTAGATGAGGCAGGTAGCCTAGTGGTTAGAGGAGGCAGGTAGCCTAGTGGTAAGAGGAGGCTGGTAGCCTAGTGGTTAGAGGAGGCAGGTAGCCTAGTGGTTAGATGAGGCTGGTAGCCTAGTGGCTAGATGAGGCTGGTAGCCTAGTGGTTAGAGGAGGCAGGTAGCCTAGTGGTTAGAGGAGGTAGGTAGCCTAGTGGTTAGAGGAGGCAGGTAGCCTAGTGGTTAGAGGAGGCAGGTAGCCTAGTGGTTAGATGAGCTGGTAGCCTAGTGGTTAGAGGAGGCTGGTAGCCTAGTGGTTAGATGAGGCTGGTAGCCTAGTGGTTAGAGGAGGCAGGTAGCCTAGTGGTTAGAGGAGGCAGGTAGCCTAGTGGTTAGATGAGCTGGTAGCCTAGTGGTTAGAGGAGGCAGGTAGCCTAGTGGTTAGAGGAGGCAGGTAGCCCAGTGGTTAGAGGAGGCTGGTAGCCTAGTGGTTAGATAAGGCTGGTAGCCTAGTGGTTAGAGGAGGCAGGTAGCCTAGTGGTTAGATGAGCTGGTAGCCTAGTGGTTAGAGGAGGCAGGTAGCCTAGTGGTTAGAGGAGGCTGGTAGCCTAGTGGTTAGAGGAGGCTGGTAGCCTAGTGGTTAGAGGAGGCTGGTAGCCTAGTGGTTAGATGAGGCAGGTAGCCTAGTGGTTAGATGAGGCTGGTAGCCTAGTGGTTAGATGAGGCTGGTAGCCTAGTGGTTAGAGGAGGCAGGTAGCCTAGTGGTTAGATAAGGCTAGTAGCCTAGTGGTTAGAGGAGGCAGGTAGCCTAGTGGTTAGATGAGGCTGGTAGCCTAGTGGTTAGATGAGGCTGGTAGCCTAGTGGTTAGATGAGGCTGGTAACCTAGTGGTTAGATGAGGCAGGTAGCCTAGTGGTTAGAGGAGGCAGGTAGCCTAGTGGTTAGAGGAGGCAGGTAGCCCAGTGGTTAGAGGAGGCTGGTAGCCTAGTGGTTAGATAAGGCTGGTAGCCTAGTGATTAGATGAGGCTGGTAGCCTAGTGGTTAGATGAGGCTGGTAGCCTAGTGGTTAGATGAGGCAGGTAGCTTAGTGGTTAGAGAAGGCAGGTAGCCTAGTGGTTAGAGGAGGCAGGTAGCCTAGTGGTTAGAGGAGGCAGGTAGCCTAGTGGTTAGAGGAGGCTGGTAGCCTAGTGGCTAGATGAGGCTGGTAGCCTAGTGGTTAGAGGAGGCAGGTAGCCTAGTGGTTAGAGGAGGCAGGTAGCCTAGTGGTTAGAGGAGGCAGGTATCCTAGTGGTTAGAGGAGGCAGGTAGCCTAGTGGTTAGATGAGGCTGGTAGCCTAGTAGTTAGATGAGGCTGGTAGCCTAGTGGTTAGATGAGGCTGGTAGCCTAGTGGTTAGATGAGGCTGGTAGCCTAGTGGTTAGATGAGGCTGGTAGCCTAGTGGTTCCGGGAGGCAGGTAGCCTAGTGGTTAGATGAGGCTGGTAGCCTAGTGGTTAGATGAGGCAGGTAGCTTAGTGGTTAGAGGAGGCAGGTAGCCTAGTGGTTAGAGGAGGCAGGTAGCCTAGTGGTTAGAGGAGGCAGGTAGCCTAGTGGTTAGATGAGGCTGGTAGCCTAGTGGTTAGATGAGGCAGGTAGCTTAGTGGTTAGAGGAGGCAGGTAGCCTAGTGGTTAGAGGAGGCAGGTAGCCTAGTGGTTAGAGGAGGCTGGTAGCCTAGTGGCTAGATGAGGCAGGTAGCCGAGTGGTTAGAGGAGGCAGGTAGCCTAGTGGTTAGAGGAGGCAGGTAGCCTAGTGGTTAGAGGAGGCAGGTAGCCTAGTGGTTAGAGGAGGCAGGTAGCCTAGTGGTTAGAGGAGGCAGGTAGCCTAGTGGTTAGAGGAGGCTGGTAGCCTAGTGGTTAGATAAGGCTGGTAGCCTAGTGGTTAGAGGAGGCAGGTAGCCTAGTGGTTAGAGGAGGCAGGTAGCCTAGTGGTTAGAGGAGGCAGGTAGCCTAGTGGTTAGAGCGTTGGACTAGTAACCGAAAGGTTGCTAGTTAGAATCCCCGAGTGGACAATGTAAAAATCTGTCGTTCTGCCCCTGAACAAAGCAGTTAAACACACTGTTCCTAGGCTGTCATTATAAAGAATAATTTGTTCTTAACTGACTTGCCTATTTAAATAAAAAATTGTAAAGATAACTTAGTGGATAACCTGTTGATGAAGATTGTACTGTTCTTGTTTATTACATCAACAAAATGCCAGTTTGATTTAAAGTTATGAAACGAAAGTGAATTCATCCAAAATCTTATAATACCATGAACACATCATGTCAACATGTACACATCAGTTATAATTATATTCAATAACTATATATTTCTGGTAAAAGTTATATTTTTATTGTAAAATAAAACAATATTTATACTTTAAAAAAAAAATCTATTTTGGGAGCACTGTCAAAATCACCAAATATACTGGAAGATGTATTGAAATATATGTATAACTAATCCTAATCCTTCTATCTGTGATATAGTGGATACAGTCTTCTTTATCAATGGCAGGAGCAAATTCTGTTCAGGCAGTTTAATAGACAACGACCGGTGTCCTACAATCTTTAACTCACACATGCGCATCAGAGATATTCTCTTTCTCGGTGGACACAATGGCGGACGTAGAGTGAGTGATTTGTGCTCTGCCAGAATCTAAGTCCATCTACCGATTTAACGAATATCATAAGTTATTTGACATAAAACTACTGTTAACAAACATGTTGGTCGTATCAGTAGTGTTGAGAATGTCGTTTTCTGCTCGACGATATTTGGGTTCATTTGGATGTGGGCCGAAAAACACGTCCGGCTAGCGATTGCATCTGCACGTTTCACGCTAACGTTATATGCATGGCTTTTAGTGTTACGGATATATTGTCGATGGGTAGCGAATGATTTCTGACTATTTTGCGGTTTGGTCCCCCACAATATCACAAAATGCATTTGTCTCCGTCCGTTGTCTGATTACGTTAACTAACTTAGTTAACGTTACCAAGTCAGGCTCACGTTTCGGAAATGGCTAGGTAACGTTAGCGGTGATGTTGCTAGCAGTCTTGACATGAGTTTTCTCCGTTTAAAAAAAACCGATTACACTGCCAGTCGCTACCATATTAAAAAACGTTCCTTTGAATCTGGGTTGCAGAAAAAAGGTTCCGGCGGTCCCGGAGAGCCTTTTAAAAAGGCGAAAGGCCTTCGCCACCATGAAGACCATGCGCATCAAGAAGATGCTTGCCGATAAAAAAGTAAGTTTGAGCTAGATGTTTTTAGAATATGTAGTTGATCTACTGGCATTGGCCTACTGTTGGTTGTGGGGAAATGGCTAACCTTACTGGTTTTAAGGATGCCCCGTAATTCAAACTTCTTCTATACAATGTGGTTAATGATGCTCAACTTTTTTCCCCATCTTATCGACTCTGGTGAAACCAATCTGAAAAAATAAGCCAATTTGTCTGAAATCACATTGATTAGAAACTACTGGCAATGTCCTAAATAAGCTTTTTCCCCCAGCTGTAGTATTTAGCTATCCACTATCAGCTTAAACAATTACATCAGGCATAAAACAACTTGTAAAGGTTAACTACACGTGTTACCCAGCTTTAGTGCTCTGACTCATACTTGATGTTTTGCATCCCCCAGACTCGCAAGGTGACCAGGCACCTGATCTACAAGAGGGCTGAGAAGTACCACAAGGAGTACAGGGAGATGTACCGGCGTGAGATCCGCATGGGGCGGACAGCCCGCAAGGTTGGAAACTTCTACGTTCCAGCTGAGCCCAAGCTGGCCTTCGTCATCAGGATCAGGGGGTAGGTTTCTGTTGGATGAAAGTGCCTGCTAAATGACATTGTCAGAAATTGCCTCTATCTCAGTGGCTTGTTCTCCATTTTCACTCAGCTGCTGGGTAAAAAGACGCATGTAATATTAAATCTACGGTCACATTGTTTTTTTTATTCGTGTTGTCACTTGGGATAGACAATGAATGTCACTTTCCTGTCTTTGTAACGTCTACACCCCTCAAACTCTGGATCTCTAAGCCAGTTCCACTGTGTTCCCCTCTAATCAGGGACTGATTTAGACCTGGGAGACATGGTGGGTAATTCCCCTCTAATCAGGGACTGATTTAGACCTAGTACACAAGGATATGCAATGAATTATCAGGTAGAACAGAAAACCCATCAGGCTCAGGACCTCGTAGGGTAATACTACCTCATGTTTACACAATGTGGTTAATGATGCTCAACTTTTTTCCCCATCTTATCGACTCTGGTGAAACCAGTCTGAAAAAATAGCCAATTTGTCTGAAACCACATTGAGTGTAAACTAAAACTGACTGAAAAATGAAGTAATGACACGTTTCTGAAAACACAAGTGTAACTACCCCCCCCCTCTCAGTATCAACGGTGTCAGTCCCAAGGTGCGCAAGGTCCTCCAGCTCATGCGGCTGCGTCAGATCTTCAACGGCGTGTTCGTCAAACTGAACAAGGCTTCCATCAACATGCTGAGGATCGCTGAGCCCTACATCGCTTGGGGGTAAGGCTGCCGTGACCATCTGCTTGAATGTGGACACCCAGTGCCAGGGGTATCGGGGCCAGTGCCACTAATTTTCATTTCCCCCTAATCAGGGACTGATTTAGACCTGGGACACATAGTGGGTGATTCCCCTCTAATCAGGGACTGATTTAGACCTGGGACACATAGTGGGTGATTCCCCTCTAATCAGGGACTGATTTAGACCTGGGACACATAGTGGGTGATTCCCCTCTAATCAGGGACTGATTTAGACCTGGGACACATAGTGGGTGCAATTAATTCAGGTAGAACAGAACCAGCAGTACTCTGGACCTCCAGGCTTGGATTTGATTACCTCTTTCCCTATTTTGTGGATTCTGTTCCGTATATATCGATTTATTTGGCAGTGATTTAGGGTAAGATGGTACAATTTGAAACTGCTGTCATTGTCCCAGAAGTTTTACACAATGTGGTTAATGATGCTCAACTTTTTTCCCCATCTTATCGACTCTGGTGAAACCAGTCTGAAAAAATAAGCCAATTTGTCTGAAACCACATTGAGATATTACTAATGGCAATCACTTAACTGCAGTAAACCAGTCACACGCGTCTGTGGCATGTCCGGTATAAATGACCCATTGATGTTTTGATTGGGTGCAGGAATTTGTCTCTGTTTTAATGAGACTACACAACCTATGTGGTGGCTAATGCATGTCATTTGTTTAATGTTTTTCAGTATGTTTCTCAAAGCTCACAAAAAAAATGTTATATTTTTGAAATGAAGATGGGTAAAAATGGCAACGATTAACTAGGTGTTAACCTGTCTGGGCGGAACCCCTCGCCAACAGCCAAAAAACCCCTCCGTTTACTTTTGGCTTTGCCTCCAAAACATCCCGTGAATTTGCACAGAGCCACATAAATTTACAGAAATACTCATAATAATAAACTTTGATAAGATACAAGTATTATGCACAGAATTAAAGATATACTTCTCCTTAAGTACACAACTGATAGTGTTTGTTCTCTTGTCTCCCAGGTACCCCAACCTGAAGTCTGTGCGTGAGCTGATCTACAAGCGCGGCCATGGCAGGATGACCAAGCAGCGTATCGCCCTCACAGACAACGCCCTGATCGATAAGGCTCTGGGTATGCTTTTACGCCACTTCTGTACGGCTGTGTTTACACAGGCAGACCAATTCTGATCTTTTGCCCAGTTATTGGCAAGAGCTCATCTGGTTGGTTAAAAGGTCAATTGGAGGACAATGATCTGAATTGGGCTGCCGGTCCTATATGGGACTGGATAGAGAGAGATGGAGATAGATCTATCTCTGAGAAGTGAAAGCCAGTTTTAAATACTAAGCTAGGGCAGGATGTCCCCTTACTCCTGTCTTATAAACTTCTATACAATGTGGTTAATGATGCTCAACTTTTTTTCCCCATCTTATCGACTCTGGTGAAACCAGTCTGAAAAAAATTAGCCAATTTTGTCTGAAATCACATTGAGAAACCGACTGCATTTGGATAATGCTTAATTTAATGGACCTAGATATTCCATTACTGTACACAAACCGTTATCCATTAAAGGGGTAATTTGAGTCGTTCCATTTCTCCATCCCTCAGCTGTTTACTAAAACAGTGGCGGGGTGAAGGTTTAGTAGTTTGAGCTGCAGATTACCTCTCTGAAAAATCATGCCGTCTCTTCACTCAGGCTTTGTCCTCGTCCCTCCCTCCCCAGGTAAATACAGCATCATCTGTGTGGAGGACCTGATCCATGAGATCTACACCGTCGGAAAGAACTTCAAGCCTGCCAACAACTTCCTGTGGCCCTTCAAACTGTCCTCACCTCGCGGCGGCATGAACAAGAAGACGACTCACTTTGTGGAGGGAGGAGATGCTGGAAACCGAGAGGACCAGATCAACAGACTCATCAGGAGGATGAACTAGAGAAGCTGTGGTGAGATGAGACGTTTGTGCCAGGGGCTCTCAACTCCGTTCCTGGGGAGCTACCCACCTGTATGTGTTGTAGCAAACCTGATTTCGGCTTATCAACCAGCTAATTAAATGATCTAGTATTGGGATGCCACGTCTGATGTCAGTAAATGCAGGCCCTGAAGATGAGTAGGCGAGACAATTTCCACCTTTAAGTTTTATTGAATCGTCAAGGTCTCGATTTTAGCTGAATTGGGTGTTTTGGTGCTGTGTACCTCCGGCATCAGGACTGTCTTCTGGGCCTACCCGCTCTGGGCCAGTTTCTCAGCTTGATCCAATTCAATCATTTTGAATGTCATTGTTTCTACTTAAGTGTCCAGTTACTAGTTTTACGAAATGTGGTTAATGATGCTCAACTTTTTTCCCCATCTTATCGACTCTGGTGATAACCAGTCTGAAAAAAATAAGCCAATTTTTGTCTGAAACCACAAGTAGACTTACTGTCATTCCAAATATGAAGTGAAAACGGTGTGTATTTTACACCGTCACAAAACCTGGTGATTCTGGACCGGATTGTATTCCACTGAGATTTAATTTCCTATTTCGATGGGGAACAATTATGAATTCTCTGGATTAAATGATCAAGCTCTGTTAAAATCATATACATTAAAAATCCATTCAATTTGTCAACGGCACATTATTTATTTATTGTAGAGCAGCTTGTCCTGATATTTCCCAACATCCCAGGCTGTGTCCCTTATGGGCTCCCTTTTTGGCGCCCTCTATAGTCCCACTAAAAGCAGCTTGTTGTGTTTGGATATATGACACACTAGTTTAAGCATGCTGTTACCAAAGACGAATCGACGTCCTGAAAGTTAAACTTGGATTACAATGTGTTTTTTTGCTATCACGTGGTATCAAGGAAACCTTTGACTAGATTTCTGGGGGTCTTTAGTATTTTTATGTAAATCTGACGACACAAACTATTGGAAATGTTTATTTGCTGTAAGAAACTGTTTTCTGGTATTAATGTTGTGAATTTCTGTCCTTCAGGTTTTTCACGGGATTCTGAGCTCTGTACAATAAAAAACATCTGAAGAAATGGATTTGTTTAACTCTGGTCTGAAGTCATTATTTTTGTGGTGCTGCTGCCATCTAGTGTAGAATGTTGGACCATCCAACTTTAAAACAACCTTTAATCCACTATGCTCTACATTATTTTATCAATATTCATTTCGCAATTATATAAAAAAATTGTAGATGGTCCTGGAATTCAAGTCACTTTTGATGCTGTACAGTCAAATCGAGTTTTATTGGTCACATACACATAGCAGTTGTAAATGCGAGTGTAGCGAAATACTTGTGCTTCTAGTTCCCGACTATGCAGTAATATCTAACAAGTCATCTAACATTCACAACAACTACCTTATACACACAAGTGTAAAGGAATGATTAAGAATATGTACATGTAAATATATGGATGAGTGATGGCCGAATGACAGGCAGGATGCCGTAGATGGTATAGAGTACAGTATATACATATGAGACGAGTAATGTAAACATATAAAGAGGCATTGTTTAAGTAACTAGTGGTATATTACATCCAAATGATAATTATAAAAGTATTCAAATGTATTTTACAGTAAATTTTTGGGGTAATTTGAGTTTTATATTTGCATGTGTGTTAAGACTAAGACTGACAAAATATAAACCCAACATGTAACGCGTTGGTTTTCATGAGCTGAAACAAAAAATCCCAGGCATTTTTTATATGCACTAAAATTGTATTACTCAAATGTAGTGCACACATTTGTTTACACTCCTGTGAGTGAGCATTTCTCCTTTGCCAATATAATCCATCCACCTGAAAGAGGTGGCATATCAAGAAGCTGATTAAACATGATCATTACATAGGTGCTCCTTGTGCTGGGGACGAAGGTCATTTTAAAACGTCTGGTTTTGTTTCACTAGAAGAGAGACCCACGTGAAAAATGATCAAAAACTGAGGCTTGAATGCAAAGATGTTTATTGAAACATGGTGCCCAAAGTATATACTTAACTGAAAGGTCAAAACAAAGATTTGGCCTCTGGTCATCGGCAGTGTCACAACACAATGGTGCCAGCGGGGATGGCTGTTTTACAGGCTCCTAACCAATGGTGCTATTTTGTGGTGTTTCACATTATCTTATTGTGTACATAATGTTGATGCTGCCGTCTCATAACCGAAAAAAGCTTCTGGACATCAGAACTGCGATTACTCTTAACTGGACAAAGGATTTTTTTTCTTTAATGAGTAGGACGGGAAGGATGTAATGTTGCCCCCAGACCAGGCCCAAATCCCCATCATACACATGAAGGAAATACAGGGGGTGGAGATCAGGGTGCCTTGTGAGAGTTAGTCGGGTAGATAACCTGCCTCGACCATCCGTTCTTTTAGCCAACGTGCAATCACTGACTGTTCTAACATAGAGACATTAAAAACGAATATCTTGTTTTTCACAGAGTCGTGGCTAAACGACAATGATAATATACAGTTGGCTGGGTTTCCCGTGTATCGGCAGAACAGCTACGTCTGCTAAGACGAAGGGGTGGGGGGTTGTCTATTTGTCAATAACAGCTGGTGCTGAGGTCGTCAAGGTTTTGCTCGCCCGAGGTAGAGTACCTCATGATAAGCTGTAGACCACACTACCAAGAGCGTTTTCATCTATATTTTTCGTGGACTTCTATTTACCACCACATACCGACGCTGGCACTAAGACCGCACTCAACGAGCTGTATAAGGTCATAAGCAAACAAGAAAATGCTCACCCAGAAGTGGTGCTTATAGTGGCCGGGGACTTAAACTTAAATCTGTTTTACCTCATTTCTACCAGCATGTCACATGTGCAACCAGAGGAGAAAAACTAGACCATCTCTACTCCACACACAGATGTGTACAAAGCTCTCCCTCGCCCTCCATTTGGAAAATCTGACCATAATATTAACCTCTCGATTCTAGCTTACAAGCTAAAACTAAAGCAGGAAGTACCAGTGACTTGCTCAGTATGGAAGAGGTCAGATGACGCAGCTGCTACGCAACAGGTCTGTTTTGCTAGCACAGACTGGAATATGTTCCATGATTCATCCAATGGCATTGAGGAGTCACCGGGTTCATCAATAAGTGCATCGATGACGTCCCCACAGTGACCGTACGTACATATCCCAACCAGAAGCCATGGATTACAGGCAACATCCGCATCGAGCTAAAGGCTAGAGCTGCCGCTTTCAAGGAGCGGGACACTAATCCGGACGCTTATAAGAAATCCAGTGTGATCACGCTCTCTGTAGCCGATGTGAACAAGATTTTTAAACAGGTTTACATTCGCAGGGCCAGACGGATTACCAGGACCTGTACTCAAAGCATGCGCTGACCAACTGGCAAGTGTCTTCACTGACCTTTTCAACCTCTCCCTGATCGAGTCTGTAATACCTACATGTTTTAAGCAGACCACCATAGTCCCTGTGCCCAAGAAAGTGAAGGTAGCCTACCTAAATGATTACCGCCCCGTAGCACTCACGTCGGTAGCCATGAAGTGCTTTGAAAGGCTGGTCATGGCTCACATCAACACCATTCATGCCGGAAACCCCAGACCCCCTCCAATTTGCATACCGCCCCAACAGATCCACAGATGACGCAATCGCACTCCGCACTGCCCTTTCCCACCTGGACAAAAGGAACACCTATGTGAGAATGCTGTTCATTGACTACAGCTCAGAGTTCAACACCATGATGCCCAAAAAGCTCAATGCTAAGCTAAGGACCCTGGGACTAAACACCTCCCTCTGCACCTGGATCCTGGACTTCCTGACAGGCCGCCCCCAGTTGGTAAGGGAAGGCATCAACACATCTGCCATGCTGATCCTCAACACAGGGGCCCGTCAGGGGTGCGTGCTCAGTCCCCTCCTGTACACTCTCACCTTCCTCATTCCTTTCTGTATCAGCTGAATATTCCTCTTCCTACCTTACTGTATCAGCTGAATATTCCTCTTCCTACCTTACTGTATCAGCTGAATATTCCTCTTCCTACCTTACTGTATCAGCTGAATATTCCTCTTCCTACCTTACTGTATCAGCTGAATATTCCTCTTCCTACCTTACTGTATCAGCTGATTTCCAAGACATGCCTTTTTATTTGAACTTGTCGACTCTGGTGTTGTAGAGGGGGAAGAGAATGTTGATGTCCCGAATGGCGCCATATTCCCCATTATAGTGCATTACTATAAACCCTATGGAAGTAGTGTACTGTTATGTTATTAGGCACTACTCCATTCAGTTGAAGGCATAGTAATGTTGGCCTCATATTGAATGTTATTTACGTGTTGTACGGGTCTACGTCCTCTTACCTGGGCAGAGAGGTGTCTATTTTGTCTGGGCTGGGCACCTCAGAGAGTAACTGTTTGTGGGAGACACTTTCTGTTCCATCAGAAATGGAAGAACGACAGCAGGATTCATTTTCACAGGTAATGGTTGTGAGTCATTACTGACTCATGCCATGGGGTGTAGGAGATAATATTCTAACCCTAAAGCCCTATGACACAGGACACCACCAGATGCAATGCAATGTAAAATGTCAGGAAACATGAGGAGGGTGTGACTACAGAATGTCACCAGTAGATGGCGACCTCAGCATTTGTATTTTCCCAAGGCCAAGCTTTTGCAATTGTTAAGGCTTGTTCGTGCTTGATTTCAGGCCTGCTATTGGAATAAGAACATAACATGGTAATTTAGCAGCAGTTGTACATTGTGTGTTAACCTTTCCACAGTTGTGTGGACCTGCAACACATTAAACTGTGTCTTTACCTTCTATAATCTGTGCCAATGTAGTTTTCCACATAATCTTGTTGACATTAGGATATTTTCCTCCAGATGAGCATCCCCTGAGGCCCAGTGGCATCGTCCCTCCCCTGCCCAGGGACTATCAGGCCCACCAGTTGGGCCACCTCCGCAAGGAGCTTTCCCATGCCCCCGCTCACGGCTGGGCCTTAGGGTCAGCAGCCCCCGCTCACGGCTGGGCCTTAGGGTCAGCAGCCCCCGCTCACGGCTGGGCCTTAGGGTCAGCAGCCCCCGCTCACGGCTGGGCCTTAGGGTCAGCAGCCCCCGCTCACGGCTGGGCCTTAGGGTCAGCAGCCCCCGCTCACGGCTGGGCCTTAGGGTCAGCAGCCCCCGCTCACGGCTGGGCCTTAGGGTCAGCAGCCCCCGCCCACGGCTGGGCCTTAGGGTCAGCAGCCCCCGCTCACGGCTGGGCCTTAGGGTCAGCAGCCCCCGCTCACGCTGGGCCCTAGGGTCAGCAGCCCCCGCTCACGCTGGGCCTTAGGGTCAGCAGCCCCCGCTCACGGCTGGGCCTTAGGGTCAGCAGCCCCCGCTCACGGCTGGGCCTTAGGGTCAGCAGCCCCCGCTCACGGCTGGGCCTTAGGGTCAGCAGCCCCCGCTCACGGCTGGGCCTTAGGGTCAGCAGCCCCCGCTCACGGCTGGGCCTTAGGGTCAGCAGCCCCCGCTCACGGCTGGGCCTTAGGGTCAGCAGCCCCCGCTCACGGCTGGGCCTTAGGGTCAGCAGCCCCCGCTCACGGCTGGGCCTTAGGGTCAGCAGCCCCCGCTCACGGCTGGGCCTTAGGGTCAGCAGCCCCCGCTCACGGCTGGGCCTTAGGGTCAGCAGCCCCCGCTCACGGCTGGGCCTTAGGGTCAGCAGCCCCCGCTCACGCTGGGCCTTAGGGTCAGCAGCCCCCGCTCACGCTGGGCCTTAGGGTCAGCAGCCCCCGCTCACGGCTGGGCCTTAGGGTCAGCAGCCCCCGCTCACGCTGGGCCTTAGGGTCAGCAGCCCCCGCTCACGCTGGGCCTTAGGGTCAGCAGCCCCCGCTCACGGCTGCTGACCCTAACACTTCATAACACTTCATGTATGGGGGAACGTTTCCCTTTTTGGGGGTAAGGGCCCCCCAAGTAGCATTTTGAAACGGGCCCCCAAAAGTCTTCCTGGCATAACTCTTATTACACTGAGGGAGACTAGATGGTAGGTTACAGTCCACAGGGTTTACTTCCCAAATGACACATTATACATATAACCTATGAGACCTGGTAAAAAAAAGTAGTGCACTATATAGGACATAGGTTGCCATTCGGGACGGAGCGTCATATAATAGGAGCCAGCCGAACCTCCTCAGATCAGAGCTCATAGTTGGTGTGTACCTCTGCCCTCCAGTTCCTATGTGGGGTACGACCTGACGTCAGTTCCTGCTGCCAGCTGCCCTCCAGTTCCTATGTGGGGTACGACCTGACGTCAGTTCCTGCTGCCCTCCAGTTCCTATGTGGGGTACGACCTGACGTCAGTTCCTGCTGCCCTCCAGTTCCTATGTGGGGTACGACCTAACGTCAGTTCCTGCTGCCCTCCAGTTCCTATGTGGGGTACGACCTAACGTCAGTTCCTGCTGCCCTCCAGCTCCTATGTGGGGTACGACCTAACGTCAGTTCCTGCTGCCCTCCAGCTCCTATGTGGGGTACGACCTAACGTCAGTTCCTGCTGCCCTCCAGCTCCTATGTGGGGTACGACCTGACGTCAGTTCCTGCTGCGCTCCAGCTCCTATGTGGGGTACGACCTGACGTCAGTTCCTGCTGCCAGCTGCCCTCCAGCTCCTATGTGGGGTACGACCTGACGTCAGATCCTGCTGCCCTCCAGCTCCTATGTGGGGTACGACCTAACGTCAGTTCCTGCTGCCAGCTGCCCTCCAGCTCCTATGTGGGGTACGACCTGACGTCAGTTCCTGCTGCGCTCCAGCTCCTATGTGGGGTACGACCTGACGTCAGTTCCTGCTGCCCTCCAGTTCCTATGTGGGGTACGACCTAACGTCAGTTCCTGCTGCCCTCCAGCTCCTATGTGGGGTACGACCTGACGTCAGTTCCTGCTGCCCTCCAGCTCCTATGGGGTACGACCTGACGTCAGTTCCTGCTGCCCTCCAGCTCCTATGTGGGGTACGACCTAACGTCAGTTCCTGCTGCCCTCCAGCTCCTATGTGGGGTACGACCTGACGTCAGTTCCTGCTGCGCTCCAGCTCCTATGTGGGGTACGACCTGACGTCAGTTCCTGCTGCCAGCTGCCCTCCAGCTCCTATGTGGGGTACGACCTGACGTCAGTTCCTGCTGCCCTCCAGATCCTATGTGGGGTACGACCTAACGTCAGTTCCTGCTGCCAGCTGCCCTCCAGCTCCTATGTGGGGTACGACCTGACGTCAGTTCCTGCTGCGCTCCAGCTCCTATGTGGGGTACGACCTGACGTCAGTTCCTGCTGCCCTCCAGCTCCTATGTGGGGTACGACCTAACGTCAGTTCCTGCTACCCTCCAGCTCCTATGTGGGGTACGACCTGATGTCAGTTCCTGCTGCCCTCCAGTTCCTATGTGGGGTACGACCTAACGTCAGTTCCTGCTGCCCTCCAGCTCCTATGTGGGGTACGACCTAACGTCAGTTCCTGCTGCCCTCCAGCTCCTATGGGGTACGACCTGACGTCAGTTCCTGCTGCCCTCCAGCTCCTATGTGGGGTACGACCTAACGTCAGTTCCTGCTGCCCTCCAGCTCCTATGTGGGGTACGACCTGACGTCAGTTCCTGCTGCCCTCCAGCTCCTATGTGGGGTACGACCTAACGTCAGTTCCTGCTGCCAGCTGCCCTCCAGTTCCTATGTGGGGTACGACCTAACATCAGTTCCTGCTGCCAGCTGCCCTCCAGCTCCTATGTGGGGTACGACCTGACGTCAGTTCCTGCTGCCCTCCAGCTCCAATGGGGTATGACCTAACGTCAGTTCCTGCTGCCAGCTGCCCTCCAGCTCCCATGTGGGGTACGACCTGACGTCAGTTCCTGCTGCCCTCCAGCTCCTATTGGGTATGACCTAACGTCAGTTCCTGCTGCCAGCTGCCCTCCAGCTCCTATGTGGGGTACGACCTAACGTCAGTTCCTGCTGCCAGCTGCCCTCCAGCTCCTATGTGGGGTACGACCTGACGTCAGTTCCTGCTGCCCTCCAGCTCCTATGTGGGGTACGACCTAACGTCAGTTCCTGCTGCCCTCCAGCTCCTATGGGGTACGACCTAACGTCAGTTGCTGCTGCCAGCTGCCCTCCAGCTCCTATGTGGGGTATGACCTGACGTCAGTTCCTGCTGCCCTCCAGCTCCTATGGGGTATGACCTGACGTCAGTTCCTGCTGCCCTCCAGTTCCTATGTGGGGTACGACCTAACGTCAGTTCCTGCTGCCCTCCAGCTCCTATGTGGGGTACGACCTAACGTCAGTTCCTGCTGCCAGCTGCCCTCCAGCTCCTATGTGGGGTACGACCTGACGTCAGTTCCTGCTGCCCTCCAGCTCCTATGGGGTACGACCTAACGTCAGTTGCTCCTGCCAGCTGCCCTCCAGCTCCTATGTGAGGTACGACCTGACGTCAGTTCCTGCTGCCCTCCAGCTCCTATGGGGTATGACCTGACGTCAGTTCCTGCTGCCCTCCAGTTCCTATGTGGGGTACGACCTAACGTCAGTTCCTGCTGCCCTCCAGCTCCTATGTGGGGTACGACCTAACGTCAGTTCCTGCTGCCAGCTGCCCTCCAGCTCCTATGTGGGGTACGACCTGACGTCAGTTCCTGCTGCCCTCCAGTTCCTATGTGGGGTACGACCTAACGTCAGTTCCTGCTGCCCTCCAGTTCCTATGTGGGGTACGACCTAATGTCAGTTCCTGCTGCCCTCCAGCTCCTATGTGGGGTACGACCTAACGTCAGTTCCTGCTGCCATCCAGCTCCTATGTGGGGTACGACCTGACGTCAGTTCCTGCTGCGCTCCAGCTCCTATGTGGGGTACGACCTGACGTCAGTTCCAGCTGCCAGCTGCCCTCCAGCTCCTATGTGGGGTACGACCTGACGTCAGTTCCTGCTGCCCTCCAGCTCCTATGTGGGGTACGACCTAACGTCAGTTCCTGCTGCCACCTGCCCTCCAGCTCCTATGTGGGGTACGACCTGACGTCAGTTCCTGCTGCGCTCCAGCTCCTATGTGGGGTACGACCTGACGTCAGTTCCTGCTGCCCTCCAGTTCCTATGTGGGGTACGACCTAACGTCAGTTCCTGCTGCCCTCCAGCTCCTATGTGGGGTACGACCTGACGTCAGTTCCTGCTGCCCTCCAGCTCCTATGGGGTACGACCTGACGTCAGTTCCTGCTGCCCTCCAGCTCCTATGTGGGGTACGACCTAACGTCAGTTCCTGCTTCCCTCCAGCTCCTATGTGGGGTACGACCTAACGTCAGTTCCTGCTGCCCTCCAGCTCCTATGTGGGGTACGACCTGACGTCAGTTCCTGCTGCGCTCCAGCTCCTATGTGGGGTACGACCTGACGTCAGTTCCTGCTGCCCTCCAGCTCCTATGTGGGGTACGACCTAACGTCAGTTCCTGCTGCCAGCTGCCCTCCAGCTCCTATGTGGGGTACGACCTGACGTCAGTTCCTGCTGCGCTCCAGCTCCTATGTGGGGTACGACCTGACGTCAGTTCCTGCTGCCCTCCAGCTCCTATGTGGGGTACGACCTAACGTCAGTTCCTGCTGCCAGCTGCCCTCCAGCTCCTATGTGGGGTACGACCTGACGTCAGTTCCTGCTGCGCTCCAGCTCCTATGTGGGGTACGACCTGACTTCAGTTCCTGCTGCCCTCCAGTTCCTATGTGGGGTACGACCTAACGTCAGTTCCTGCTGCCCTCCAGCTCCTATGTGGGGTACGACCTGACGTCAGTTCCTGCTGCCCTCCAGCTCCTATGGGGTACGACCTGACGTCAGTTCCTGCTGCCCTCCAGCTCCTATGTGGGGTACGACCTAACGTCAGTTCCTGCTGCCCTCCAGCTCCTATGTGGGGTACGACCTAACGTCAGTTCCTGCTGCCCTCCAGCTCCTATGTGGGGTACGACCTGACGTCAGTTCCTGCTGCGCTCCAGCTCCTATGTGGGGTACGACCTGACGTCAGTTCCTGCTGCCCTCCAGCTCCTATGTGGGGTACGACCTAACGTCAGTTCCTGCTGCCAGCTGCCCTCCAGCTCCTATGTGGGGTACGACCTGACGTCAGTTCCTGCTGCGCTCCAGCTCCTATGTGGGGTACGACCTGACGTCAGTTCCTGCTGCCCTCCAGTTCCTATGTGGGGTACGACCTAACGTCAGTTCCTGCTGCCCTCCAGCTCCTATGTGGGGTACGACCTGACGTCAGTTCCTGCTGCGCTCCAGCTCCTATGTGGGGTACGACCTGACGTCAGTTCCTGCTGCCAGCTGCCCTCCAGCTCCTATGTGGGGTACGACCTGACGTCAGATCCTGCTGCCCTCCAGCTCCTATGTGGGGTACGACCTAACGTCAGTTCCTGCTGCCAGCTGCCCTCCAGCTCCTATGTGGGGTACGACCTGACGTCAGTTCCTGCTGCGCTCCAGCTCCTATGTGGGGTACGACCTGACGTCAGTTCCTGCTGCCCTCCAGTTCCTATGTAGGGTACGACCTAACGTCAGTTCCTGCTGCCCTCCAGCTCCTATGTGGGGTACGACCTGACGTCAGTTCCTGCTGCCCTCCAGCTCCTATGGGGTACGACCTGACGTCAGTTCCTGCTGCCCTCCAGCTCCTATGTGGGGTACGACCTAACGTCAGTTCCTGCTGCCCTCCAGCTCCTATGTGGGGTACGACCTGACGTCAGTTCCTGCTGCGCTCCAGCTCCTATGTGGGGTACGACCTGACGTCAGTTCCTGCTGCCAGCTGCCCTCCAGCTCCTATGTGGGGTACGACCTGACGTCAGTTCCTGCTGCCCTCCAGATCCTATGTGGGGTACGACCTAACGTCAGTTCCTGCTGCCAGCTGCCCTCCAGCTCCTATGTGGGGTACGACCTGACGTCAGTTCCTGCTGCGCTCCAGCTCCTATGTGGGGTACGACCTGACGTCAGTTCCTGCTGCCCTCCAGCTCCTATGTGGGGTACGACCTAACGTCAGTTCCTGCTACCCTCCAGCTCCTATGTGGGGTACGACCTGATGTCAGTTCCTGCTGCCCTCCAGTTCCTATGTGGGGTACGACCTAACGTCAGTTCCTGCTGCCCTCCAGCTCCTATGTGGGGTACGACCTAACGTCAGTTCCTGCTGCCCTCCAGCTCCTATGGGGTACGACCTGACGTCAGTTCCTGCTGCCCTCCAGCTCCTATGTGGGGTACGACCTAACGTCAGTTCCTGCTGCCCTCCAGCTCCTATGTGGGGTACGACCTGACGTCAGTTCCTGCTGCCCTCCAGCTCCTATGTGGGGTACGACCTAACGTCAGTTCCTGCTGCCAGCTGCCCTCCAGTTCCTATGTGGGGTACGACCTAACATCAGTTCCTGCTGCCAGCTGCCCTCCAGCTCCTATGTGGGGTACGACCTGACGTCAGTTCCTGCTGCCCTCCAGCTCCAATGGGGTATGACCTAACGTCAGTTCCTGCTGCCAGCTGCCCTCCAGCTCCCATGTGGGGTACGACCTGACGTCAGTTCCTGCTGCCCTCCAGCTCCTATTGGGTATGACCTAACGTCAGTTCCTGCTGCCAGCTGCACACCAGCTCCTATGTGGGGTACGACCTAACGTCAGTTCCTGCTGCCAGCTGCCCTCCAGCTCCTATGTGGGGTACGACCTGACGTCAGTTCCTGCTGCCCTCCAGCTCCTATGTGGGGTACGACCTAACGTCAGTTCCTGCTGCCCTCCAGCTCCTATGGGGTACGACCTAACGTCAGTTGCTGCTGCCAGCTGCCCTCCGGCTCCTATGTGGGGTACGACCTGACGTCAGTTCCTGCTGCCCTCCAGCTCCTATGGGGTATGACCTGACGTCAGTTCCTGCTGCCCTCCAGTTCCTATGTGGGGTACGACCTAACGTCAGTTCCTGCTGCCCTCCAGCTCCTATGTGGGGTACGACCTAACGTCAGTTCCTGCTGCCAGCTGCCCTCCAGCTCCTATGTGGGGTACGACCTGACGTCAGTTCCTGCTGCCCTCCAGCTCCTATGTGGGGTACGACCTAACGTCAGTTCCTGCTGCCCTCCAGCTCCTATGGGGTACGACCTAACGTCAGTTGCTGCTGCCAGCTGCCCTCCAGCTCCTATGTGGGGTACGACCTGACGTCAGTTCCTGCTGCCCTCCAGCTCCTATGGGGTATGACCTGACGTCAGTTCCTGCTGCCCTCCAGTTCCTATGTGGGGTACGACCTAACGTCAGTTCCTGCTGCCCTCCAGCTCCTATGTGGGGTACGACCTAACGTCAGTTCCTGCTGCCAGCTGCCCTCCAGCTCCTATGTGGGGTACGACCTGACGTCAGTTCCTGCTGCCCTCCAGTTCCTATGTGGGGTACGACCTAACGTCAGTTCCTGCTGCCCTCCAGTTCCTATGTGGGGTACGACCTAACGTCAGTTCCTGCTGCCCTCCAGCTCCTATGTGGGGTACGACCTAACGTCAGTTCCTGCTGCCATCCAGCTCCTATGTGGGGTACGACCTGACGTCAGTTCCTGCTGCGCTCCAGCTCCTATGTGGGGTACGACCTGACGTCAGTTCCTGCTGCCAGCTGCCCTCCAGCTCCTATGTGGGGTACGACCTGACGTCAGTTCCTGCTGCCCTCCAGCTCCTATGTGGGGTACGACCTAACGTCAGTTCCTGCTGCCAGCTGCCCTCCAGCTCCTATGTGGGGTACGACCTGACGTCATTTCCTGCTGCGCTCCAGCTCCTATGTGGGGTACGACCTGACGTCAGTTCCTGCTGCCCTCCAGTTCCTATGTGGGGTACGACCTAACGTCAGTTCCTGCTGCCCTCCAGCTCCTATGTGGGGTACGACCTGACGTCAGTTCCTGCTGCCCTCCAGCTCCTATGGGGTACGACCTGACGTCAGTTCCTGCTGCCCTCCAGCTCCTATGTGGGGTACGACCTAACGTCAGTTCCTGCTTCCCTCCAGCTCCTATGTGGGGTACGACCTAACGTCAGTTCCTGCTGCCCTCCAGCTCCTATGTGGGGTACGACCTGACGTCAGTTCCTGCTGCGCTCCAGCTCCTATGTGGGGTACGACCTGACGTCAGTTCCTGCTGCCCTCCAGCTCCTATGTGGGGTACGACCTAACGTCAGTTCCTGCTGCCAGCTGCCCTCCAGCTCCTATGTGGGGTACGACCTGACGTCAGTTCCTGCTGCGCTCCAGCTCCTATGTGGGGTACGACCTGACGTCAGTTCCTGCTGCCCTCCAGCTCCTATGTGGGGTACGACCTAACGTCAGTTCCTGCTGCCAGCTGCCCTCCAGCTCCTATGTGGGGTACGACCTGACGTCAGTTCCTGCTGCGCTCCAGCTCCTATGTGGGGTACGACCTGACGTCAGTTCCTGCTGCCCTCCAGTTCCTATGTGGGGTACGACCTAACGTCAGTTCCTGCTGCCCTCCAGCTCCTATGTGGGGTACGACCTGACGTCAGTTCCTGCTGCCCTCCAGCTCCTATGGGGTACGACCTGACGTCAGTTCCTGCTGCCCTCCAGCTCCTATGTGGGGTACGACCTAACGTCAGTTCCTGCTGCCCTCCAGCTCCTATGTGGGGTACAACCTAACGTCAGTTCCTGCTGCCCTCCAGCTCCTATGTGGGGTACGACCTGACGTCAGTTCCTGCTGCGCTCCAGCTCCTATGTGGGGTACGACCTGACGTCAGTTCCTGCTGCCCTCCAGCTCCTATGTGGGGTACGACCTAACGTCAGTTCCTGCTGCCAGCTGCCCTCCAGCTCCTATGTGGGGTACGACCTGACGTCAGTTCCTGCTGCGCTCCAGCTCCTATGTGGGGTACGACCTGACGTCAGTTCCTGCTGCCCTCCAGTTCCTATGTGGGGTACGAACTAACGTCAGTTCCTGCTGCCCTCCAGCTCCTATGTGGGGTACGACCTGACGTCAGTTCCTGCTGCGCTCCAGCTCCTATGTGGGGTACGACCTGACGTCAGTTCCTGCTGCCAGCTGCCCTCCAGCTCCTATGTGGGGTACGACCTGACGTCAGATCCTGCTGCCCTCCAGCTCCTATGTGGGGTACGACCTAACGTCAGTTCCTGCTGCCAGCTGCCCTCCAGCTCCTATGTGGGGTACGACCTGACGTCAGTTCCTGCTGCGCTCCAGCTCCTATGTGGGGTACGACCTGACGTCAGTTCCTGCTGCCCTCCAGTTCCTATGTGGGGTACGACCTAACGTCAGTTCCTGCTGCCCTCCAGCTCCTATGTGGGGTACGACCTGACGTCAGTTCCTGCTGCCCTCCAGCTCCTATGGGGTACGACCTGACGTCAGTTCCTGCTGCCCTCCAGCTCCTATGTGGGGTACGACCTAACGTCAGTTCCTGCTGCCCTCCAGCTCCTATGTGGGGTACGACCTGACGTCAGTTCCTGCTGCGCTCCAGCTCCTATGTGGGGTACGACCTGACGTCAGTTCCTGCTGCCAGCTGCCCTCCAGCTCCTATGTGGGGTACGACCTGACGTCAGTTCCTGCTGCCCTCCAGATCCTATGTGGGGTACGACCTAACGTCAGTTCCTGCTGCCAGCTGCCCTCCAGCTCCTATGTGGGGTACGACCTGACGTCAGTTCCTGCTGCGCTCCAGCTCCTATGTGGGGTACGACCTGACGTCAGTTCCTGCTGCCCTCCAGCTCCTATGTGGGGTACGACCTAACGTCAGTTCCTGCTGCCCTCCAGCTCCTATGTGGGGTACGACCTGACGTCAGTTCCTGCTGCGCTCCAGCTCCTATGTGGGGTACGACCTGACGTCAGTTCCTGCTGCCAGCTGCCCTCCAGCTCCTATGTGGGGTACGACCTGACGTCAGTTCCTGCTGCCCTCCAGATCCTATGTGGGGTACGACCTAACGTCAGTTCCTGCTGCCAGCTGCCCTCCAGCTCCTATGTGGGGTACGACCTGACGTCAGTTCCTGCTGCGCTCCAGCTCCTATGTGGGGTACGACCTGACGTCAGTTCCTGCTGCCCTCCAGCTCCTATGTGGGGTACGACCTAACGTCAGTTCCTGCTGCCCTCCAGCTCCTATGTGGGGTACGACCTGATGTCAGTTCCTGCTGCCCTCCAGTTCCTATGTGGGGTACGACCTAACGTCAGTTCCTGCTGCCCTCCAGCTCCTATGTGGGGTACGACCTAACGTCAGTTCCTGCTGCCCTCCAGCTCCTATGGGGTACGACCTGACGTCAGTTCCTGCTGCCCTCCAGCTCCTATGTGGGGTACGACCTAACGTCAGTTCCTGCTGCCCTCCAGCTCCTATGTGGGGTACGACCTGACGTCAGTTCCTGCTGCCCTCCAGCTCCTATGTGGGGTACGACCTAACGTCAGTTCCTGCTGCCAGCTGCCCTCCAGTTCCTATGTGGGGTACGACCTAACATCAGTTCCTGCTGCCAGCTGCCCTCCAGCTCCTATGTGGGGTACGACCTGACGTCAGTTCCTGCTGCCCTCCAGCTCCAATGGGGTATGACCTAACGTCAGTTCCTGCTGCCAGCTGCCCTCCAGCTCCCATGTGGGGTACGACCTGACGTCAGTTCCTGCTGCCCTCCAGCTCCTATTGGGTATGACCTAACGTCAGTTCCTGCTGCCAGCTGCCCTCCAGCTCCTATGTGGGGTACGACCTAACGTCAGTTCCTGCTGCCAGCTGCCCTCCAGCTCCTATGTGGGGTACGACCTGACGTCAGTTCCTGCTGCCCTCCAGCTCCTATGTGGGGTACGACCTAACGTCAGTTCCTGCTGCCCTCCAGCTCCTATGGGGTACGACCTAACGTCAGTTGCTGCTGCCAGCTGCCCTCCAGCTCCTATGTGGGGTACGACCTGACGTCAGTTCCTGCTGCCCTCCAGCTCCTATGGGGTATGACCTGACGTCAGTTCCTGCTGCCCTCCAGTTCCTATGTGGGGTACGACCTAACGTCAGTTCCTGCTGCCCTCCAGCTCCTATGTGGGGTACGACCTAACGTCAGTTCCTGCTGCCAGCTGCCCTCCAGCTCCTATGTGGGGTACGACCTGACGTCAGTTCCTGCTGCCCTCCAGCTCCTATGTGGGGTACGACCTAACGTCAGTTCCTGCTGCCCTCCAGCTCCTATGGGGTACGACCTAACGTCAGTTGCTGCTGCCAGCTGCCCTCCAGCTCCTATGTGGGGTACGACCTGACGTCAGTTCCTGCTGCCCTCCAGCTCCTATGGGGTATGACCTGACGTCAGTTCCTGCTGCCCTCCAGTTCCTATGTGGGGTACGACCTAACGTCAGTTCCTGCTGCCCTCCAGCTCCTATGTGGGGTACGACCTAACGTCAGTTCCTGCTGCCAGCTGCCCTCCAGCTCCTATGTGGGGTACGACCTGACGTCAGTTCCTGCTGCCCTCCAGTTCCTATTTGGGGTACGACCTAACGTCAGTTCCTGCTGCCCTCCAGTTCCTATGTGGGGTACGACCTAACGTTAGTTCCTGCTGCCCTCCAGCTCCTATGTGGGGTACGACCTAACGTCAGTTCCTGCTGCCATCCAGCTCCTATGTGGGGTACGACCTGACGTCAGTTCCTGCTGCGCTCCAGCTCCTATGTGGGGTACGACCTGACGTCAGTTCCTGCTGCCAGCTGCCCTCCAGCTCCTATGTGGGGTACGACCTGACGTCAGTTCCTGCTGCCCTCCAGCTCCTATGTGGGGTACGACCTAACGTCAGTTCCTGCTGCCAGCTGCCCTCCAGCTCCTATGTGGGGTACGACCTGACGTCAGTTCCTGCTGCGCTCCAGCTCCTATGTGGGGTATGACCTGACGTCAGTTCCTGCTGCCCTCCAGTTCCTATGTGGGGTACGACCTAACGTCAGTTCCTGCTGCCCTCCAGCTCCTATGTGGGGTACGACCTGACGTCAGTTCCTGCTGCCCTCCAGCTCCTATGGGGTACGACCTGACGTCAGTTCCTGCTGCCCTCCAGCTCCTATGTGGGGTACGACCTAACGTCAGTTCCTGCTGCCCTCCAGCTCCTATGTGGGGTACGACCTAACGTCAGTTCCTGCTGCCCTCCAGCTCCTATGTGGGGTACGACCTGACGTCAGTTCCTGCTGCGCTCCAGCTCCTATGTGGGGTACGACCTGACGTCAGTTCCTGCTGCCCTCCAGCTCCTATGTGGGGTACGACCTAACGTCAGTTCCTGCTGCCAGCTGCCCTCCAGCTCCTATGTGGGGTACGACCTGACGTCAGTTCCTGCTGCGCTCCAGCTCCTATGTGGGGTACGACCTGACGTCAGTTCCTGCTGCCCTCCAGCTCCTATGTGGGGTACGACCTAACGTCAGTTCCTGCTGCCAGCTGCCCTCCAGCTCCTATGTGGGGTACGACCTGACGTCAGTTCCTGCTGCGCTCCAGCTCCTATGTGGGGTACGACCTGACGTCAGTTCCTGCTGCCCTCCAGTTCCTATGTGGGGTACGACCTAACGTCAGTTCCTGCTGCCCTCCAGCTCCTATGTGGGGTACGACCTGACGTCAGTTCCTGCTGCCCTCCAGCTCCTATGGGGTACGACCTGACGTCAGTTCCTGCTGCCCTCCAGCTCCTATGTGGGGTACGACCTAACGTCAGTTCCTGCTGCCCTCCAGCTCCTATGTGGGGTACGACCTAACGTCAGTTCCTGCTGCCCTCCAGCTCCTATGTGGGGTACGACCTGACGTCAGTTCCTGCTGCGCTCCAGCTCCTATGTGGGGTACGACCTGACGTCAGTTCCTGCTGCCCTCCAGCTCCTATGTGGGGTACGACCTAACGTCAGTTCCTGCTGCCAGCTGCCCTCCAGCTCCTATGTGGGGTACGACCTGACGTCAGTTCCTGCTGCGCTCCAGTTCCTATGTGGGGTACGACCTGACGTCAGTTCCTGCTGCCCTCCAGTTCCTATGTGGGGTACGACCTAACGTCAGTTCCTGCTGCCCTCCAGCTCCTATGTGGGGTACGACCTGACGTCAGTTCCTGCTACCCTCCAGTTCCTATGTGGGGTACGACCTAACGTCAGTTCCTGCTGCCCTCCAGCTCCTATGTGGGGTACGACCTAACGTCAGTTCCTGCTGCCCTCCAGTTCCTATGTGGGGTACGACCTGACGTCAGTTCCTGCTGCCCTCCAGTTCCTATGTGGGGTACGACCTGACCTCAGTTCCTGCTGCCCTCCAGTTCCTATGTGGGGTACGACCTAACGTCAGTTGCTGCTGCCAGCTGCCCTCCAGCTCCTATGTGGGGTACGACCTGACGTCAGTTCCTGCTGCCCTCCAGCTCCTATGGGGTATGACCTGACGTCAGTTCCTGCTGCCCTCCAGTTCCTATGTGGGGTACGACCTAACGTCAGTTCCTGCTGCCCTCCAGCTCCTATGTGGGGTACGACCTAACGTCAGTTCCTGCTGCCAGCTGCCCTCCAGCTCCTATGTGGGGTACGACCTGACGTCAGTTCCTGCTGCCCTCCAGTTCCTATGTGGGGTACGACCTAACGTCAGTTCCTGCTGCCCTCCAGTTCCTATGTGGGGTACGACCTAACGTCAGTTCCTGCTGCCCTCCAGCTCCTATGTGGGGTACGACCTAACGTCAGTTCCTGCTGCCATCCAGCTCCTATGTGGGGTACGACCTGACGTCAGTTCCTGCTGCGCTCCAGCTCCTATGTGGGGTACGACCTGACGTCAGTTCCTGCTGCCAGCTGCCCTCCAGCTCCTATGTGGGGTACGACCTGACATCAGTTCCTGCTGCCCTCCAGCTCCTATGTGGGGTACGACCTAACGTCAGTTCCTGCTGCCAGCTGCCCTCCAGCTCCTATGTGGGGTACGACCTGACGTCAGTTCCTGCTGCGCTCCAGCTCCTATGTGGGGTACGACCTGACGTCAGTTCCTGCTGCCCTCCAGTTCCTATGTGGGGTACGACCTAACGTCAGTTCCTGCTGCCCTCCAGCTCCTATGTGGGGTACGACCTGACATCAGTTCCTGCTGCCCTCCAGCTCCTATGGGGTACGACCTGACGTCAGTTCCTGCTGCCCTCCAGCTCCTATGTGGGGTACGACCTAACGTCAGTTCCTGCTTCCCTCCAGCTCCTATGTGGGGTACGACCTAACGTCAGTTCCTGCTGCCCTCCAGCTCCTATGTGGGGTACGACCTGACGTCAGTTCCTGCTGCGCTCCAGCTCCTATGTGGGGTACGACCTGACGTCAGTTCCTGCTGCCCTCCAGCTCCTATGTGGGGTACGACCTAACGTCAGTTCCTGCTGCCAGCTGCCCTCCAGCTCCTATGTGGGGTACGACCTGACGTCAGTTCCTGCTGCGCTCCAGCTCCTATGTGGGGTACGACCTGACGTCAGTTCCTGCTGCCCTCCAGCTCCTATGTGGGGTACGACCTAACGTCAGTTCCTGCTGCCAGCTGCCCTCCAGCTCCTATGTGGGGTACGACCTGACGTCAGTTCCTGCTGCGCTCCAGCTCCTATGTGGGGTACGACCTGACGTCAGTTCCTGCTGCCCTCCAGTTCCTATGTGGGGTACGACCTAACGTCAGTTCCTGCTGCCCTCCAGCTCCTATGTGGGGTACGACCTGACGTCAGTTCCTGCTGCCCTCCAGCTCCTATGGGGTACGACCTGACGTCAGTTCCTGCTGCCCTCCAGCTCCTATGTGGGGTACGACCTAACGTCAGTTCCTGCTGCCCTCCAGCTCCTATGTGGGGTACGACCTAACGTCAGTTCCTGCTGCCCTCCAGCTCCTATGTGGGGTACGACCTGACGTCAGTTCCTGCTGCGCTCCAGCTCCTATGTGGGGTACGACCTGACGTCAGTTCCTGCTGCCCTCCAGCTCCTATGTGGGGTACGACCTAACGTCAGTTCCTGCTGCCAGCTGCCCTCCAGCTCCTATGTGGGGTACGACCTGACGTCAGTTCCTGCTGCGCTCCAGCTCCTATGTGGGGTACGACCTGACGTCAGTTCCTGCTGCCCTCCAGTTCCTATGTGGGGTACGACCTAACGTCAGTTCCTGCTGCCCTCCAGCTCCTATGTGGGGTACGACCTGACGTCAGTTCCTGCTGCGCTCCAGCTCCTATGTGGGGTACGACCTGACGTCAGTTCCTGCTGCCAGCTGCCCTCCAGCTCCTATGTGGGGTACGACCTGACGTCAGATCCTGCTGCCCTCCAGCTCCTATGTGGGGTACGACCTAACGTCAGTTCCTGCTGCCAGCTGCCCTCCAGCTCCTATGTGGGGTACGACCTGACGTCAGTTCCTGCTGCGCTCCAGCTCCTATGTGGGGTACGACCTGACGTCAGTTCCTGCTGCCCTCCAGTTCCTATGTGGGGTACGACCTAACGTCAGTTCCTGCTGCCCTCCAGCTCCTATGTGGGGTACGACCTGACGTCAGTTCCTGCTGCCCTCCAGCTCCTATGGGGTACGACCTGACGTCAGTTCCTGCTGCCCTCCAGCTCCTATGTGGGGTACGACCTAACGTCAGTTCCTGCTGCCCTCCAGCTCCTATGTGGGGTACGACCTGACGTCAGTTCCTGCTGCGCTCCAGCTCCTATGTGGGGTACGACCTGACGTCAGTTCCTGCTGCCAGCTGCCCTCCAGCTCCTATGTGGGGTACGACCTGACGTCAGTTCCTGCTGCCCTCCAGATCCTATGTGGGGTACGACCTAACGTCAGTTCCTGCTGCCAGCTGCCCTCCAGCTCCTATGTGGGGTACGACCTGACGTCAGTTCCTGCTGCGCTCCAGCTCCTATGTGGGGTACGACCTGACGTCAGTTCCTGCTGCCCTCCAGCTCCTATGTGGGGTACGACCTAACGTCAGTTCCTGCTGCCCTCCAGCTCCTATGTGGGGTACGACCTGATGTCAGTTCCTGCTGCCCTCCAGTTCCTATGTGGGGTACGACCTAACGTCAGTTCCTGCTGCCCTCCAGCTCCTATGTGGGGTACGACCTAACGTCAGTTCCTGCTGCCCTCCAGCTCCTATGGGGTACGACCTGACGTCAGTTCCTGCTGCCCTCCAGCTCCTATGTGGGGTACGACCTAACGTCAGTTCCTGCTGCCCTCCAGCTCCTATGTGGGGTACGACCTGACGTCAGTTCCTGCTGCCCTCCAGCTCCTATGTGGGGTACGACCTAACGTCAGTTCCTGCTGCCAGCTGCCCTCCAGTTCCTATGTGGGGTACGACCTAACATCAGTTCCTGCTGCCAGCTGCCCTCCAGCTCCTATGTGGGGTACGACCTGACGTCAGTTCCTGCTGCCCTCCAGCTCCAATGGGGTATGACCTAACGTCAGTTCCTGCTGCCAGCTGCCCTCCAGCTCCCATGTGGGGTACGACCTGACGTCAGTTCCTGCTGCCCTCCAGCTCCTATTGGGTATGACCTAACGTCAGTTCCTGCTGCCAGCTGCCCTCCAGCTCCTATGTGGGGTACGACCTAACGTCAGTTCCTGCTGCCAGCTGCCCTCCAGCTCCTATGTGGGGTACGACCTGACGTCAGTTCCTGCTGCCCTCCAGCTCCTATGTGGGGTACGACCTAACGTCAGTTCCTGCTGCCCTCCAGCTCCTATGGGGTACGACCTAACGTCAGTTGCTGCTGCCAGCTGCCCTCCAGCTCCTATGTGGGGTACGACCTGACGTCAGTTCCTGCTGCCCTCCAGCTCCTATGGGGTATGACCTGACGTCAGTTCCTGCTGCCCTCCAGTTCCTATGTGGGGTACGACCTAACGTCAGTTCCTGCTGCCCTCCAGCTCCTATGTGGGGTACGACCTAACGTCAGTTCCTGCTGCCAGCTGCCCTCCAGCTCCTATGTGGGGTACGACCTGACGTCAGTTCCTGCTGCCCTCCAGCTCCTATGTGGGGTACGACCTAACGTCAGTTCCTGCTGCCCTCCAGCTCCTATGGGGTACGACCTAACGTCAGTTGCTGCTGCCAGCTGCCCTCCAGCTCCTATGTGGGGTACGACCTGACGTCAGTTCCTGCTGCCCTCCAGCTCCTATGGGGTATGACCTGACGTCAGTTCCTGCTGCCCTCCAGTTCCTATGTGGGGTACGACCTAACGTCAGTTCCTGCTGCCCTCCAGCTCCTATGTGGGGTACGACCTAACGTCAGTTCCTGCTGCCAGCTGCCCTCCAGCTCCTATGTGGGGTACGACCTGACGTCAGTTCCTGCTGCCCTCCAGTTCCTATGTGGGGTACGACCTAACGTCAGTTCCTGCTGCCCTCCAGTTCCTATGTGGGGTACGACCTAACGTCAGTTCCTGCTGCCCTCCAGCTCCTATGTGGGGTACGACCTAACGTCAGTTCCTGCTGCCATCCAGCTCCTATGTGGGGTACGACCTGACGTCAGTTCCTGCTGCGCTCCAGCTCCTATGTGGGGTACGACCTGACGTCAGTTCCTGCTGCCAGCTGCCCTCCAGCTCCTATGTGGGGTACGACCTGACGTCAGTTCCTGCTGCCCTCCAGCTCCTATGTGGGGTACGACCTAACGTCAGTTCCTGCTGCCAGCTGCCCTCCAGCTCCTATGTGGGGTACGACCTGACGTCAGTTCCTGCTGCGCTCCAGCTCCTATGTGGGGTACGACCTGACGTCAGTTCCTGCTGCCCTCCAGTTCCTATGTGGGGTACGACCTAACGTCAGTTCCTGCTGCCCTCCAGCTCCTATGTGGGGTACGACCTGACGTCAGTTCCTGCTGCCCTCCAGCTCCCATGGGGTACGACCTGACGTCAGTTCCTGCTGCCCTCCAGCTCCTATGTGGGGTACGACCTAACGTCAGTTCCTGCTGCCCTCCAGCTCCTATGTGGGGTACGACCTAACGTCAGTTCCTGCTGCCCTCCAGCTCCTATGTGGGGTACGACCTGACGTCAGTTCCTGCTGCGCTCCAGCTCCTATGTGGGGTACGACCTGACGTCAGTTCCTGCTGCCCTCCAGCTCCTATGTGGGGTACGACCTAACGTCAGTTCCTGCTGCCAGCTGCCCTCCAGCTCCTATGTGGGGTACGACCTGACGTCAGTTCCTGCTGCGCTCCAGCTCCTATGTGGGGTACGACCTGACGTCAGTTCCTGCTGCCCTCCAGCTCCTATGTGGGGTACGACCTAACGTCAGTTCCTGCTGCCCTCCAGCTCCTATGGGGTACGACCTGACGTCAGTTCCTGCTGCCCTCCAGCTCCTATGTGGGGTACGACCTAACGTCAGTTCCTGCTGCCCTCCAGCTCCTATGTGGGGTACGACCTAACGTCAGTTCCTGCTGCCCTCCAGCTCCTATGTGGGGTACGACCTGACGTCAGTTCCTGCTGCGCTCCAGCTCCTATGTGGGGTACGACCTGACGTCAGTTCCTGCTGCCCTCCAGCTCCTATGTGGGGTACGACCTAACGTCAGTTCCTGCTGCCAGCTGCCCTCCAGCTCCTATGTGGGGTACGACCTGACGTCAGTTCCTGCTGCGCTCCAGCTCCTATGTGGGGTACGACCTGACGTCAGTTCCTGCTGCCCTCCAGTTCCTATGTGGGGTACGACCTAACGTCAGTTCCTGCTGCCCTCCAGCTCCTATGGGTGGTACGACCTGACGTCAGTTCCTGCTACCCTCCAGTTCCTATGTGGGGTACGACCTAACGTCAGTTCCTGCTGCCCTCCAGCTCCTATGTGGGGTACGACCTAACGTCAGTTCCTGCTGCCCTCCAGTTCCTATGTGGGGTACGACCTGACGTCAGTTCCTGCTGCCCTCCAGTTCCTATGTGGGGTACGACCTGACCTCAGTTCCTGCTGCCCTCCAGTTCCTATGTGGGGTACGACCTAACGTCAGTTGCTGCTGCCAGCTGCCCTCCAGCTCCTATGTGGGGTACGACCTGACGTCAGTTCCTGCTGCCCTCCAGCTCCTATGGGGTATGACCTGACGTCAGTTCCTGCTGCCCTCCAGTTCCTATGTGGGGTACGACCTAACGTCAGTTCCTGCTGCCCTCCAGCTCCTATGTGGGGTACGACCTGACGTCAGTTCCTGCTGCCCTCCAGTTCCTATGTGGGGTACGACCTAACGTCAGTTCCTGCTGCCCTCCAGTTCCTATGTGGGGTACGACCTAACGTCAGTTCCTGCTGCCCTCCAGCTCCTATGTGGGGTACGACCTAACGTCAGTTCCTGCTGCCATCCAGCTCCTATGTGGGGTACGACCTGACGTCAGTTCCTGCTGCGCTCCAGCTCCTATGTGGGGTACGACCTGACGTCAGTTCCTGCTGCCAGCTGCCCTCCAGCTCCTATGTGGGGTACGACCTGACATCAGTTCCTGCTGCCCTCCAGCTCCTGTGTGGGGTACGACCTAACGTCAGTTCCTGCTGCCAGCTGCCCTCCAGCTCCTATGTGGGGTACGACCTGACGTCAGTTCCTGCTGCGCTCCAGCTCCTATGTGGGGTACGACCTGACGTCAGTTCCTGCTGCCCTCCAGTTCCTATGTGGGGTACGACCTAACGTCAGTTCCTGCTGCCCTCCAGCTCCTATGTGGGGTACGACCTGACGTCAGTTCCTGCTGCCCTCCAGCTCCTATGGGGTACGACCTGACGTCAGTTCCTGCTGCCCTCCAGCTCCTATGTGGGGTACGACCTAACGTCAGTTCCTGCTTCCCTCCAGCTCCTATGTGGGGTACGACCTAACGTCAGTTCCTGCTGCCCTCCAGCTCCTATGTGGGGTACGACCTGACGTCAGTTCCTGCTGCGCTCCAGCTCCTATGTGGGGTACGACCTGACGTCAGTTCCTGCTGCCCTCCAGCTCCTATGTGGGGTACGACCTAACGTCAGTTCCTGCTGCCAGCTGCCCTCCAGCTCCTATGTGGGGTACGACCTGACGTCAGTTCCTGCTGCGCTCCAGCTCCTATGTGGGGTACGACCTGACGTCAGTTCCTGCTGCCCTCCAGCTCCTATGTGGGGTACGACCTAACGTCAGTTCCTGCTGCCAGCTGCCCTCCAGCTCCTATGTGGGGTACGACCTGACGTCAGTTCCTGCTGCGCTCCAGCTCCTATGTGGGGTACGACCTGACGTCAGTTCCTGCTGCCCTCCAGTTCCTATGTGGGGTACGACCTAACGTCAGTTCCTGCTGCCCTCCAGCTCCTATGTGGGGTACGACCTGACGTCAGTTCCTGCTGCACTCCAGCTCCTATGGGGTACGACCTGACGTCAGTTCCTGCTGCCCTCCAGCTCCTATGTGGGGTACGACCTAACGTCAGTTCCTGCTGCCCTCCAGCTCCTATGTGGGGTACGACCTAACGTCAGTTCCTGCTGCCCTCCAGCTCCTATGTGGGGTACGACCTGACGTCAGTTCCTGCTGCGCTCCAGCTCCTATGTGGGGTACGACCTGACGTCAGTTCCTGCTGCCCTCCAGCTCCTATGTGGGGTACGACCTAACGTCAGTTCCTGCTGCCAGCTGCCCTCCAGCTCCTATGTGGGGTACGACCTGACGTCAGTTCCTGCTGCGCTCCAGCTCCTATGTGGGGTACGACCTGACGTCAGTTCCTGCTGCCCTCCAGTTCCTATGTGGGGTACGACCTAACGTCAGTTCCTGCTGCCCTCCAGCTCCTATGTGGGGTACGACCTGACGTCAGTTCCTGCTGCGCTCCAGCTCCTATGTGGGGTACGACCTGACGTCAGTTCCTGCTGCCAGCTGCCCTCCAGCTCCTATGTGGGGTACGACCTGACGTCAGATCCTGCTGCCCTCCAGCTCCTATGTGGGGTACGACCTAACGTCAGTTCCTGCTGCCAGCTGCCCTCCAGCTCCTATGTGGGGTACGACCTGACGTCAGTTCCTGCTGCGCTCCAGCTCCTATGTGGGGTACGACCTGACGTCAGTTCCTGCTGCCCTCCAGTTCCTATGTGGGGTACGACCTAACGTCAGTTCCTGCTGCCCTCCAGCTCCTATGTGGGGTACGACCTGACGTCAGTTCCTGCTGCCCTCCCGCTCCTATGGGGTACGACCTGACGTCAGTTCCTGCTGCCCTCCAGCTCCTATGTGGGGTACGACCTAACGTCAGTTCCTGCTGCCCTCCAGCTCCTATGTGGGGTACGACCTGACGTCAGTTCCTGCTGCGCTCCAGCTCCTATGTGGGGTACGACCTGACGTCAGTTCCTGCTGCCCTCCAGATCCTATGTGGGGTACGACCTAACGTCAGTTCCTGCTGCCAGCTGCCCTCCAGCTCCTATGTGGGGTACGACCTGACGTCAGTTCCTGCTGCGCTCCAGCTCCTATGTGGGGTACGACCTGACGTCAGTTCCTGCTGCCCTCCAGCTCCTATGTGGGGTACGACCTAACGTCAGTTCCTGCTGCCCTCCAGCTACTATGTGGGGTACGACCTGATGTCAGTTCCTGCTGCCCTCCAGTTCCTATGTGGGGTACGACCTAACGTCAGTTCCTGCTGCCCTCCAGCTCCTATGTGGGGTACGACCTAACGTCAGTTCCTGCTGCCCTCCAGCTCCTATGGGGTACGACCTGACGTCAGTTCCTGCTGCCCTCCAGCTCCTATGTGGGGTACGACCTAACGTCAGTTCCTGCTGCCCTCCAGCTCCTATGTGGGGTACGACCTGACGTCAGTTCCTGCTGCCCTCCAGCTCCTATGTGGGGTACGACCTAACGTCAGTTCCTGCTGCCAGCTGCCCTCCAGTTCCTATGTGGGGTACGACCTAACATCAGTTCCTGCTGCCAGCTGCCCTCCAGCTCCTATGTGGGGTACGACCTGACGTCAGTTCCTGCTGCCCTCCAGCTCCAATGGGGTATGACCTAACGTCAGTTCCTGCTGCCAGCTGCCCTCCAGCTCCCATGTGGGGTACGACCTGACGTCAGTTCCTGCTGCCCTCCAGCTCCTATTGGGTATGACCTAACGTCAGTTCCTGCTGCCAGCTGCCCTCCAGCTCCTATGTGGGGTACGACCTAACGTCAGTTCCTGCTGCCAGCTGCCCTCCAGCTCCTATGTGGGGTACGACCTGACGTCAGTTCCTGCTGCCCTCCAGCTCCTATGTGTGGTACGACCTAACGTCAGTTCCTGCTGCCCTCCAGCTCCTATGGGGTACGACCTAACGTCAGTTGCTGCTGCCAGCTGCCCTCCAGCTCCTATGTGGGGTACGACCTGACGTCAGTTCCTGCTGCCCTCCAGTTCCTATGTGGGGTACGACCTAACGTCAGTTCCTGCTGCCCTCCAGCTCCTATGTGGGGTACGACCTAACGTCAGTTCCTGCTGCCAGCTGCCCTCCAGCTCCTATGTGGGGTACGACCTGACGTCAGTTCCTGCTGCCCTCCAGCTCCTATGTGGGGTACGACCTAACGTCAGTAACTGCTGCCCTCCAGCTCCTATGGGGTACGACCTAACGTCAGTTGCTGCTGCCAGCTGCCCTCCAGCTCCTATGTGGGGTACGACCTGACGTCAGCTCCTGCTGCCCTCCAGCTCCTATGGGGTATGACCTGACGTCAGTTCCTGCTGCCCTCCAGTTCCTATGTGGGGTACGACCTAACGTCAGTTCCTGCTGCCCTCCAGCTCCTATGTGGGGTACGACCTAACGTCAGTTCCTGCTGCCAGCTGCCCTCCAGCTCCTATGTGGGGTACGACCTGACGTCAGTTCCTGCTGCCCTCCAGCTCCTATGGGGTATGACCTGACGTCAGTTCCTGCTGCCCTCCAGTTCCTATGTGGGGTACGACCTAACGTCAGTTCCTGCTGCCCTCCAGCTCCTATGTGGGGTACGACCTGACGTCAGTTCCTGCTGCGCTCCAGCTCCTATGTGGGGTACGACCTGACGTCAGTTCCTGCTGCCAGCTGCCCTCCAGCTCCTATGTGGGGTACGACCTGACGTCAGTTCCTGCTGCCCTCCAGATCCTATGTGGGGTACGACCTAACGTCAGTTCCTGCTGCCAGCTGCCCTCCAGCTCCTATGTGGGGTACGACCTGACGTCAGTTCCTGCTGCGCTCCAGCTCCTATGTGGGGTACGACCTGACGTCAGTTCCTGCTGCCCTCCAGCTCCTATGTGGGGTACGACCTAACGTCAGTTCCTGCTGCCCTCCAGCTACTATGTGGGGTACGACCTGATGTCAGTTCCTGCTGCCCTCCAGTTCCTATGTGGGGTACGACCTAACGTCAGTTCCTGCTGCCCTCCAGCTCCTATGTGGGGTACGACCTAACGTCAGTTCCTGCTGCCCTCCAGCTCCTATGGGGTACGACCTGACGTCAGTTCCTGCTGCCCTCCAGCTCCTATGTGGGGTACGACCTAACGTCAGTTCCTGCTGCCCTCCAGCTCCTATGTGGGGTACGACCTGACGTCAGTTCCTGCTGCCCTCCAGCTCCTATGTGGGGTACGACCTAACGTCAGTTCCTGCTGCCAGCTGCCCTCCAGTTCCTATGTGGGGTACGACCTAACATCAGTTCCTGCTGCCAGCTGCCCTCCAGCTCCTATGTGGGGTACGACCTGACGTCAGTTCCTGCTGCCCTCCAGCTCCAATGGGGTATGACCTAACGTCAGTTCCTGCTGCCAGCTGCCCTCCAGCTCCCATGTGGGGTACGACCTGACGTCAGTTCCTGCTGCCCTCCAGCTCCTATTGGGTATGACCTAACGTCAGTTCCTGCTGCCAGCTGCCCTCCAGCTCCTATGTGGGGTACGACCTAACGTCAGTTCCTGCTGCCAGCTGCCCTCCAGCTCCTATGTGGGGTACGACCTGACGTCAGTTCCTGCTGCCCTCCAGCTCCTATGTGGGGTACGACCTAACGTCAGTTCCTGCTGCCCTCCAGCTCCTATGGGGTACGACCTAACGTCAGTTGCTGCTGCCAGCTGCCCTCCAGCTCCTATGTGGGGTACGACCTGACGTCAGTTCCTGCTGCCCTCCAGCTCCTATGGGGTATGACCTGACGTCAGTTCCTGCTGCCCTCCAGTTCCTATGTGGGGTACGACCTAACGTCAGTTCCTGCTGCCCTCCAGCTCCTATGTGGGGTACGACCTAACGTCAGTTCCTGCTGCCAGCTGCCCTCCAGCTCCTATGTGGGGTACGACCTGACGTCAGTTCCTGCTGCCCTCCAGCTCCTATGTGGGGTACGACCTAACGTCAGTTCCTGCTGCCCTCCAGCTCCTATGGGGTACGACCTAACGTCAGTTGCTGCTGCCAGCTGCCCTCCAGCTCCTATGTGGGGTACGACCTGACGTCAGTTCCTGCTGCCCTCCAGCTCCTATGGGGTATGACCTGACGTCAGTTCCTGCTGCCCTCCAGTTCCTATGTGGGGTACGACCTAACGTCAGTTCCTGCTGCCCTCCAGCTCCTATGTGGGGTACGACCTAACGTCAGTTCCTGCTGCCAGCTGCCCTCCAGCTCCTATGTGGGGTACGACCTGACGTCAGTTCCTGCTGCCCTCCAGTTCCTATGTGGGGTACGACCTAACGTCAGTTCCTGCTGCCCTCCAGCTCCTATGTGGGGTACGACCTGACGTCAGTTCCTGCTGCCCTCCAGCTCCTATGGGGTACGACCTGACGTCAGTTCCTGCTGCACTCCAGCTCCTATGTGGGGTACGACCTAACGTCAGTTCCTGCTGCCCTCCAGCTCCTATGTGGGGTACGACCTAACGTCAGTTCCTGCTGCCCTCCAGCTCTTATGTGGGGTACGACCTGACGTCAGTTCCTGCTGCGCTCCAGCTCCTATGTGGGGTACGACCTGACGTCAGTTCCTGCTGCCCTCCAGCTCCTATGTGGGGTACGACCTAACGTCAGTTCCTGCTGCCAGCTGCCCTCCAGCTCCTATGTGGGGTACGACCTGACGTCAGTTCCTGCTGCGCTCCAGCTCCTATGTGGGGTACGACCTGACGTCAGTTCCTGCTGCCCTCCAGTTCCTATGTGGGGTACGACCTAACGTCAGTTCCTGCTGCCCTCCAGCTCCTATGTGGGGTACGACCTGACGTCAGTTCCTGCTGCCCTCCAGCTCCTATGGGGTACGACCTGACGTCAGTTCCTGCTGCCCTCCAGCTCCTATGTGGGGTACGACCTAACGTCAGTTCCTGCTGCCCTCCAGCTCCTATGTGGGGTACGACCTAACGTCAGTTCCTGCTGCCCTCCAGCTCCTATGTGGGGTACGACCTGACGTCAGTTCCTGCTGCGCTCCAGCTCCTATGTGGGGTACGACCTGACGTCAGTTCCTGCTGCCCTCCAGCTCCTATGTGGGGTACGTCCTAACGTCAGTTCCTGCTGCCAGCTGCCCTCCAGCTCCTATGTGGGGTACGACCTGACGTCAGTTCCTGCTGCGCTCCAGCTCCTATGTGGGGTACGACCTGACGTCAGTTCCTGCTGCCCTCCAGTTCCTATGTGGGGTACGACCTAATGTCAGTTCCTGCTGCCCTCCAGCTCCTATGTGGGGTACGACCTGACGTCAGTTCCTGCTACCCTCCAGTTCCTATGTGGGGTACGACCTGACGTCAGTTCCTGCTGCCCTCCAGCTCCTATGTGGGGTACGACCTAACGTCAGTTCCTGCTGCCCTCCAGCTCCTATGTGGGGTACGACCTAACGTCAGTTCCTGCTGCCCTCCAGTTCCTATGTGGGGTACGACCTGACGTCAGTTCCTGCTGCCCTCCAGTTCCTATGTGGGGTACGACCTAACGTCAGTTCCTGCTGCCCTCCAGTTCCTATGTGGGGTACGACCTAACGTCAGTTCCTGCTGCCCTCCAGCTCCTATGTGGGGTACGACCTAACGTCAGTTCCTGCTGCCCTCCAGCTCCTATGTGGGGTACGACCTGACGTCAGTTCCTGCTGCGCTCCAGCTCCTATGTGGGGTACGACCTGACGTCAGTTCCTGCTGCGCTCCAGCTCCTATGTGGGGTACGACCTGACGTCAGTTCCTGCTGCCAGCTGCCCTCCAGCTCCTATGTGGGGTACGACCTGACGTCAGTTCCTGCTGCCCTCCAGCTCCTATGTGGGGTACGACCTAACGTCAGTTCCTGCTGCCAGCTGCCCTCCAGCTCCTATGTGGGGTACGACCTGACGTCAGTTCCTGCTGCGCTCCAGCTCCTATGTGGGGTACGACCTGACGTCAGTTCCTGCTGCCCTCCAGTTCCAATGTGGGGTACGACCTAACGTCAGTTCCTGCTGCCCTCCAGCTCCTATGTGGGGTACGACCTGACGTCAGTTCCTGCTGCCTTCCAGCTCCTATGGGATACGACCTGACGTCAGTTCCTGCTGCCCTCCAGCTCCTATGTGGGGTACGACCTAACGTCAGTTCCTGCTGCCCTCCAGCTCCTATGTGGGGTACGACCTAACGTCAGTTCCTGCTGCCCTCCAGCTCCTATGTGGGGTACGACCTGACGTCAGTTCCTGCTGCGCTCCAGCTCCTATGTGGGGTACGACCTGACGTCAGTTCCTGCTGCCAGCTGCCCTCCAGTTCCTATGTGGGGTACGACCTAACGTCAGTTCCTGCTGCCCTCCAGCTCCTATGTGGGGTACGACCTAACGTCAGTTCCTGCTGCCCTCCAGCTCCTATGTGGGGTACGACCTAACGTCAGTTCCTGCTGCGCTCCAGCTCCTATGTGGGGTACGACCTGACGTCAGTTCCTGCTGCCAGCTGCCCTCCAGCTCCTATGTGGGGTACGACCTGACGTCAGTTCCTGCTGCCCTCCAGCTCCTATGTGGGGTACGACCTAACGTCAGTTCCTGCTGCCAGCTGCCCTCCAGCTCCTATGTGGGGTACGACCTGACGTCAGTTCCTGCTGCGCTCCAGCTCCTATGTGGGGTACGACCTGACGTCAGTTCCTGCTGCCCTCCAGTTCCAATGTGGGGTACGACCTAACGTCAGTTCCTGCTGCCTTCCAGCTCCTATGTGGGGTACGACCTGACGTCAGTTCCTGCTGTCCTCCAGCTCCTATGGGTTACGACCTGACGTCAGTTCCTGCTGCCCTCCAGCTCCTATGTGGGGTACGACCTAACGTCAGTTCCTGCTGCCCTCCAGCTCCTATGTGGGGTACAACCTAACGTCAGTTCCTGCTGCCCTCCAGCTCCTATGTGGGGTACGACCTGACGTCAGTTCCTGCTGCGCTCCAGGTCCTATGTGGGGTACGACCTGACGTCAGTTCCTGCTGCCAGCTGCCCTCCAGCTCCTATGTGGGGTACGACCTGACGTCAGTTCCTGCTGCCCTCCAGCTCCTATGTGGGGTACGACCTAACGTCAGTTCCTGCTGCCAGCTGCCCTCCAGCTCCTATGTGGGGTACGACCTGACGTCAGTTCCTGCTGCGCTCCAGCTCCTATGTGGGGTACGACCTGACGTCAGTTCCTGCTGCCCTCCAGTTCCTATGTGGGGTACGACCTAACGTCAGTTCCTGCTGCCCTCCAGCTCCTATGTGGGGTACGACCTGACGTCAGTTCCTGCTGCCCTCCAGTTCCTATGTGGGGTACGACCTAACGTCAGTTCCTGCTGCCCTCCAGCTCCTATGTGGGGTACGACCTAACGTCAGTTCCTGCTGCCCTCCAGCTCCTATGGGGTACGACCTGACGTCAGTTCCTGCTGCCCTCCAGCTCCTATGTGGGTTACGACCTAACGTCAGTTCCTGCTGCCCTCCAGCTCCTATGTGGGGTACGACCTGACGTCAGTTCCTGCTGCCCTCCAGCTCCTATGTGGGGTACGACCTAACGTCAGTTCCTGCTGCCAGCTGCCCTCCAGTTCCTATGTGGGGTACGACCTAACATCAGTTCCTGCTGCCAGCTGCCCTCCAGCTCCTATGTGGGGTACGACCTGACGTCAGTTCCTGCTGCCAGCTGCCTTCCAGCTCCTATGTGGGGTACGACCTGACGTCAGTTCCTGCTGCCCTCCAGCTCCTATATGGGGTACGACCTAACGTCAGTTCCTGCTGCCAGCTGCCCTCCAGCTCCTATGTGGGGTACGACCTGACGTCAGTTCCTGCTGCGCTCCAGCTCCTATGTGGGGTACGACCTGACGTCAGTTCCTGCTGCCCTCCAGTTCCTATGTGGGGTACGACCTAACGTCAGTTCCTGCTGCCCTCCAGCTCCTATGTGGGGTACGACCTGACGTCAGTTCCTGCTGCCCTCCAGTTCCTATGTGGGGTACGACCTAACGTCAGTTCCTGCTGCCCTCCAGCTCCTATGTGGGGTACGACCTAACGTCAGTTCCTGCTGCCCTCCAGCTCCTATGGGGTACGACCTGACGTCAGTTCCTGCTGCCCTCCAGCTCCTATGTGGGGTACGACCTAACGTCAGTTCCTGCTGCCCTCCAGCTCCTATGTGGGGTACGACCTGACGTCAGTTCCTGCTGCCCTCCAGCTCCTATGTGGGGTACGACCTAACGTCAGTTCCTGCTGCCAGCTGCCCTCCAGTTCCTATGTGGGGTACGACCTAACATCAGTTCCTGCTGCCAGCTGCCCTCCAGCTCCTATGTGGGGTACGACCTGACGTCAGTTCCTGCTGCCCTCCAGCTCCAATGGGGTATGACCTAACGTCAGTTCCTGCTGCCCTCCAGCTCCTATGTGGGGTACGACCTAACGTCAGTTCCTGCTGCGCTCCAGCTCCTATGTGGGGTACGACCTGACGTCAGTTCCTGCTGCCCTCCAGTTCCTATGTGGGGTACGACCTAACGTCAGTTCCTGCTGCCCTCCAGCTCCTATGTGGGGTACGACCTGACGTCAGTTCCTGCTGCCCTCCAGCTCCTATGGGGTACGACCTGACGTCAGTTCCTGCTGCCCTCCAGCTCCTATGTGGGGTACGACCTAACGTCAGTTCCTGCTGCCCTCCAGCTCCTATGTTGGGTACGACCTGACGTCAGTTCCTGCTGCGCTCCAGCTCCTATGTGGGGTACGACCTGACGTCAGTTCCTGCTGCCAGCTGCCCTCCAGCTCCTATGTGGGGTACGACCTGACGTCAGTTCCTGCTGCCCTCCAGATCCTATGTGGGGTACGACCTAACGTCAGTTCCTGCTGCCAGCTGCCCTCCAGCTCCTATGTGGGGTACGACCTGACGTCAGTTCCTGCTGCGCTCCAGCTCCTATGTGGGGTACGACCTGACGTCAGTTCCTGCTGCCCTCCAGCTCCTATGTGGGGTACGACCTAACGTCAGTTCCTGCTGCCCTCCAGCTACTATGTGGGGTACGACCTGATGTCAGTTCCTGCTGCCCTCCAGTTCCTATGTGGGGTACGACCTAACGTCAGTTCCTGCTGCCCTCCAGCTCCTATGTGGGGTACGACCTAACGTCAGTTCCTGCTGCCCTCCAGCTCCTATGGGGTACGACCTGACGTCAGTTCCTGCTGCCCTCCAGCTCCTATGTGGGGTACGACCTAACGTCAGTTCCTGCTGCCCTCCAGCTCCTATGTGGGGTACGACCTGACGTCAGTTCCTGCTGCCCTCCAGCTCCTATGTGGGGTACGACCTAACGTCAGTTCCTGCTGCCAGCTGCCCTCCAGTTCCTATGTGGGGTACGACCTAACATCAGTTCCTGCTGCCAGCTGCCCTCCAGCTCCTATGTGGGGTACGACCTGACGTCAGTTCCTGCTGCCCTCCAGCTCCAATGGGGTATGACCTAACGTCAGTTCCTGCTGCCAGCTGCCCTCCAGCTCCTATGTGGGGTACGACCTGACGTCAGTTCCTGCTGCCCTCCAGCTCCTATTGGGTATGACCTAACGTCAGTTCCTGCTGCCAGCTGCCCTCCAGCTCCTATGTGGGGTACGACCTGACGTCAGTTCCTGCTGCCAGCTGCCCTCCAGCTCCTATGTGGGGTACGACCTGACGTCAGTTCCTGCTGCCCTCCAGATCCTATGTGGGGTACGACCTAACGTCAGTTCCTGCTGCCAGCTGCCCTCCAGCTCCTATGTGGGGTACGACCTGACGTCAGTTCCTGCTGCGCTCCAGCTCCTATGTGGGGTACGACCTGACGTCAGTTCCTGCTGCCCTCCAGCTCCTATGTGGGGTACGACCTAACGTCAGTTCCTGCTGCCCTCCAGCTACTATGTGGGGTACGACCTGATGTCAGTTCCTGCTGCCCTCCAGTTCCTATGTGGGGTACGACCTAACGTCAGTTCCTGCTGCCCTCCAGCTCCTATGTGGGGTACGACCTAACGTCAGTTCCTGCTGCCCTCCAGCTCCTATGGGGTACGACCTGACGTCAGTTCCTGCTGCCCTCCAGCTCCTATGTGGGGTACGACCTAACGTCAGTTCCTGCTGCCCTCCAGCTCCTATGTGGGGTACGACCTGACGTCAGTTCCTGCTGCCCTCCAGCTCCTATGTGGGGTACGACCTAACGTCAGTTCCTGCTGCCAGCTGCCCTCCAGTTCCTATGTGGGGTACGACCTAACATCAGTTCCTGCTGCCAGCTGCCCTCCAGCTCCTATGTGGGGTACGACCTGACGTCAGTTCCTGCTGCCCTCCAGCTCCAATGGGGTATGACCTAACGTCAGTTCCTGCTGCCAGCTGCCCTCCAGCTCCCATGTGGGGTACGACCTGACGTCAGTTCCTGCTGCCCTCCAGCTCCTATTGGGTATGACCTAACGTCAGTTCCTGCTGCCAGCTGCCCTCCAGCTCCTATGTGGGGTACGACCTAACGTCAGTTCCTGCTGCCAGCTGCCCTCCAGCTCCTATGTGGGGTACGACCTGACGTCAGTTCCTGCTGCCCTCCAGCTCCTATGTGGGGTACGACCTAACGTCAGTTCCTGCTGCCCTCCAGCTCCTATGGGGTACGACCTAACGTCAGTTGCTGCTGCCAGCTGCCCTCCAGCTCCTATGTGGGGTACGACCTGACGTCAGTTCCTGCTGCCCTCCAGCTCCTATGGGGTATGACCTGACGTCAGTTCCTGCTGCCCTCCAGTTCCTATGTGGGGTACGACCTAACGTCAGTTCCTGCTGCCCTCCAGCTCCTATGTGGGGTACGACCTAACGTCAGTTCCTGCTGCCAGCTGCCCTCCAGCTCCTATGTGGGGTACGACCTGACGTCAGTTCCTGCTGCCCTCCAGCTCCTATGTGGGGTACGACCTAACGTCAGTTCCTGCTGCCCTCCAGCTCCTATGGGGTACGACCTAACGTCAGTTGCTGCTGCCAGCTGCCCTCCAGCTCCTATGTGGGGTACGACCTGACGTCAGTTCCTGCTGCCCTCCAGCTCCTATGGGGTATGACCTGACGTCAGTTCCTGCTGCCCTCCAGTTCCTATGTGGGGTACGACCTAACGTCAGTTCCTGCTGCCCTCCAGCTCCTATGTGGGGTACGACCTAACGTCAGTTCCTGCTGCCAGCTGCCCTCCAGCTCCTATGTGGGGTACGACCTGACGTCAGTTCCTGCTGCCCTCCAGTTCCTATGTGGGGTACGACCTAACGTCAGTTCCTGCTGCCCTCCAGCTCCTATGTGGGGTACGACCTGACGTCAGTTCCTGCTGCCCTCCAGCTCCTATGGGGTACGACCTGACGTCAGTTCCTGCTGCCCTCCAGCTCCTATGTGGGGTACGACCTAACGTCAGTTCCTGCTGCCCTCCAGCTCCTATGTGGGGTACGACCTAACGTCAGTTCCTGCTGCCCTCCAGCTCCTATGTGGGGTACGACCTGACGTCAGTTCCTGCTGCGCTCCAGCTCCTATGTGGGGTACGACCTGACGTCAGTTCCTGCTGCCCTCCAGCTCCTATGTGGGGTACGACCTAACGTCAGTTCCTGCTGCCAGCTGCCCTCCAGCTCCTATGTGGGGTACGACCTGACGTCAGTTCCTGCTGCGCTCCAGCTCCTATGTGGGGTACGACCTGACGTCAGTTCCTGCTGCCCTCCAGTTCCTATGTGGGGTACGACCTAACGTCAGTTCCTGCTGCCCTCCAGCTCCTATGTGGGGTACGACCTGACGTCAGTTCCTGCTGCCCTCCAGCTCCTATGGGGTACGACCTGACGTCAGTTCCTGCTGCCCTCCAGCTCCTATGTGGGGTACGACCTAACGTCAGTTCCTGCTGCCCTCCAGCTCCTATGTGGGGTACGACCTAACGTCAGTTCCTGCTGCCCTCCAGCTCCTATGTGGGGTACGACCTGACGTCAGTTCCTGCTGCGCTCCAGCTCCTATGTGGGGTACGACCTGACGTCAGTTCCTGCTGCCCTCCAGCTCCTATGTGGGGTACGTCCTAACGTCAGTTCCTGCTGCCAGCTGCCCTCCAGCTCCTATGTGGGGTACGACCTAACGTCAGTTCCTGCTGCCCTCCAGTTCCTATGTGGGGTACGACCTGACGTCAGTTCCTGCTGCCCTCCAGTTCCTATGTGGGGTACGACCTAACGTCAGTTCCTGCTGCCCTCCAGTTCCTATGTGGGGTACGACCTAACGTCAGTTCCTGCTGCCCTCCAGCTCCTATGTGGGGTACGACCTAACGTCAGTTCCTGCTGCCCTCCAGCTCCTATGTGGGGTACGACCTGACGTCAGTTCCTGCTGCGCTCCAGCTCCTATGTGGGGTACGACCTGACGTCAGTTCCTGCTGCGCTCCAGCTCCTATGTGGGGTACGACCTGACGTCAGTTCCTGCTGCCAGCTGCCCTCCAGCTCCTATGTGGGGTACGACCTGACGTCAGTTCCTGCTGCCCTCCAGCTCCTATGTGGGGTACGACCTAACGTCAGTTCCTGCTGCCAGCTGCCCTCCAGCTCCTATGTGGGGTACGACCTGACGTCAGTTCCTGCTGCGCTCCAGCTCCTATGTGGGGTACGACCTGACGTCAGTTCCTGCTGCCCTCCAGTTCCAATGTGGGGTACGACCTAACGTCAGTTCCTGCTGCCCTCCAGCTCCTATGTGGGGTACGACCTGACGTCAGTTCCTGCTGCCTTCCAGCTCCTATGGGATACGACCTGACGTCAGTTCCTGCTGCCCTCCAGCTCCTATGTGGGGTACGACCTAACGTCAGTTCCTGCTGCCCTCCAGCTCCTATGTGGGGTACGACCTAACGTCAGTTCCTGCTGCCCTCCAGCTCCTATGTGGGGTACGACCTGACGTCAGTTCCTGCTGCGCTCCAGCTCCTATGTGGGGTACGACCTGACGTCAGTTCCTGCTGCCAGCTGCCCTCCAGTTCCTATGTGGGGTACGACCTAACGTCAGTTCCTGCTGCCCTCCAGCTCCTATGTGGGGTACGACCTAACGTCAGTTCCTGCTGCCCTCCAGCTCCTATGTGGGGTACGACCTAACGTCAGTTCCTGCTGCGCTCCAGCTCCTATGTGGGGTACGACCTGACGTCAGTTCCTGCTGCCAGCTGCCCTCCAGCTCCTATGTGGGGTACGACCTGACGTCAGTTCCTGCTGCGCTCCAGCTCCTATGTGGGGTACGACCTGACGTCAGTTCCTGCTGCCAGCTGCCCTCCAGCTCCTATGTGGGGTACGACCTGACGTCAGTTCCTGCTGCCCTCCAGCTCCTATGGGGTATGACCTGACGTCAGTTCCTGCTGCCCTCCAGTTCCTATGTGGGGTACGACCTAACGTCAGTTCCTGCTGCCCTCCAGCTCCTATGTGGGGTACGACCTAACGTCAGTTCCTGCTGCCAGCTGCCCTCCAGCTCCTATGTGGGGTACGACCTGACGTCAGTTCCTGCTGCCCTCCAGCTCCTATGTGGGGTACGACCTAACGTCAGTTCCTGCTGCCCTCCAGCTCCTATGGGGTACGACCTAACGTCAGTTGCTGCTGCCAGCTGCCCTCCAGCTCCTATGTGGGGTACGACCTGACGTCAGTTCCTGCTGCCCTCCAGTTCCTATGTGGGGTACGACCTAACGTCAGTTCCTGCTGCCCTCCAGCTCCTATGGGGTATGACCTGACGTCAGTTCCTGCTGCCCTCCAGTTCCTATGTGGGGTACGACCTAACGTCAGTTCCTGCTGCCCTCCAGCTCCTATGTGGGGTACGACCTAACGTCAGTTCCTGCTGCCAGCTGCCCTCCAGCTCCTATGTGGGGTACGACCTGACGTCAGTTCCTGCTGCCCTCCAGTTCCTATGTGGGGTACGACCTAACGTCAGTTCCTGCTGCCCTCCAGCTCCTATGTGGGGTACGACCTGACGTCAGTTCCTGCTGCCCTCCAGCTCCTATGGGGTACGACCTGACGTCAGTTCCTGCTGCCCTCCAGCTCCTATGTGGGGTACGACCTAACGTCAGTTCCTGCTGCCCTCCAGCTCCTATGTGGGGTACGACCTAACGTCAGTTCCTGCTGCCCTCCAGCTCCTATGTGGGGTACGACCTGACGTCAGTTCCTGCTGCGCTCCAGCTCCTATGTGGGGTACGACCTGACGTCAGTTCCTGCTGCCCTCCAGCTCCTATGTGGGGTACGACCTAACGTCAGTTCCTGCTGCCAGCTGCCCTCCAGCTCCTATGTGGGGTACGACCTGACGTCAGTTCCTGCTGCGCTCCAGCTCCTATGTGGGGTACGACCTGACGTCAGTTCCTGCTGCCCTCCAGTTCCTATGTGGGGTACGACCTAACGTCAGTTCCTGCTGCCCTCCAGCTCCTATGTGGGGTACGACCTGACGTCAGTTCCTGCTGCCCTCCAGCTCCTATGGGGTACGACCTGACGTCAGTTCCTGCTGCCCTCCAGCTCCTATGTGGGGTACGACCTAACGTCAGTTCCTGCTGCCCTCCAGCTCCTATGTGGGGTACGACCTAACGTCAGTTCCTGCTGCCCTCCAGCTCCTATGTGGGGTACGACCTGACGTCAGTTCCTGCTGCGCTCCAGCTCCTATGTGGGGTACGACCTGACGTCAGTTCCTGCTGCCCTCCAGCTCCTATGTGGGGTACGTCCTAACGTCAGTTCCTGCTGCCAGCTGCCCTCCAGCTCCTATGTGGGGTACGACCTAACGTCAGTTCCTGCTGCCCTCCAGTTCCTATGTGGGGTACGACCTGACGTCAGTTCCTGCTGCCCTCCAGTTCCTATGTGGGGTACGACCTAACGTCAGTTCCTGCTGCCCTCCAGTTCCTATGTGGGGTACGACCTAACGTCAGTTCCTGCTGCCCTCCAGCTCCTATGTGGGGTACGACCTAACGTCAGTTCCTGCTGCCCTCCAGCTCCTATGTGGGGTACGACCTGACGTCAGTTCCTGCTGCGCTCCAGCTCCTATGTGGGGTACGACCTGACGTCAGTTCCTGCTGCGCTCCAGCTCCTATGTGGGGTACGACCTGACGTCAGTTCCTGCTGCCAGCTGCCCTCCAGCTCCTATGTGGGGTACGACCTGACGTCAGTTCCTGCTGCCCTCCAGCTCCTATGTGGGGTACGACCTAACGTCAGTTCCTGCTGCCAGCTGCCCTCCAGCTCCTATGTGGGGTACGACCTGACGTCAGTTCCTGCTGCGCTCCAGCTCCTATGTGGGGTACGACCTGACGTCAGTTCCTGCTGCCCTCCAGTTCCAATGTGGGGTACGACCTAACGTCAGTTCCTGCTGCCCTCCAGCTCCTATGTGGGGTACGACCTGACGTCAGTTCCTGCTGCCTTCCAGCTCCTATGGGATACGACCTGACGTCAGTTCCTGCTGCCCTCCAGCTCCTATGTGGGGTACGACCTAACGTCAGTTCCTGCTGCCCTCCAGCTCCTATGTGGGGTACGACCTAACGTCAGTTCCTGCTGCCCTCCAGCTCCTATGTGGGGTACGACCTGACGTCAGTTCCTGCTGCGCTCCAGCTCCTATGTGGGGTACGACCTGACGTCAGTTCCTGCTGCCAGCTGCCCTCCAGTTCCTATGTGGGGTACGACCTAACGTCAGTTCCTGCTGCCCTCCAGCTCCTATGTGGGGTACGACCTAACGTCAGTTCCTGCTGCCCTCCAGCTCCTATGTGGGGTACGACCTAACGTCAGTTCCTGCTGCGCTCCAGCTCCTATGTGGGGTACGACCTGACGTCAGTTCCTGCTGCCAGCTGCCCTCCAGCTCCTATGTGGGGTACGACCTGACGTCAGTTCCTGCTGCCCTCCAGCTCCTATGTGGGGTACGACCTAACGTCAGTTCCTGCTGCCAGCTGCCCTCCAGCTCCTATGTGGGGTACGACCTGACGTCAGTTCCTGCTGCGCTCCAGCTCCTATGTGGGGTACGACCTGACGTCAGTTCCTGCTGCCCTCCAGTTCCAATGTGGGGTACGACCTAACGTCAGTTCCTGCTGCCTTCCAGCTCCTATGTGGGGTACGACCTGACGTCAGTTCCTGCTGTCCTCCAGCTCCTATGGGTTACGACCTGACGTCAGTTCCTGCTGCCCTCCAGCTCCTATGTGGGGTACGACCTAACGTCAGTTCCTGCTGCCCTCCAGCTCCTATGTGGGGTACAACCTAACGTCAGTTCCTGCTGCCCTCCAGCTCCTATGTGGGGTACGACCTGACGTCAGTTCCTGCTGCGCTCCAGGTCCTATGTGGGGTACGACCTGACGTCAGTTCCTGCTGCCAGCTGCCCTCCAGCTCCTATGTGGGGTACGACCTGACGTCAGTTCCTGCTGCCCTCCAGCTCCTATGTGGGGTACGACCTAACGTCAGTTCCTGCTGCCAGCTGCCCTCCAGCTCCTATGTGGGGTACGACCTGACGTCAGTTCCTGCTGCGCTCCAGCTCCTATGTGGGGTACGACCTGACGTCAGTTCCTGCTGCCCTCCAGTTCCTATGTGGGGTACGACCTAACGTCAGTTCCTGCTGCCCTCCAGCTCCTATGTGGGGTACGACCTGACGTCAGTTCCTGCTGCCCTCCAGTTCCTATGTGGGGTACGACCTAACGTCAGTTCCTGCTGCCCTCCAGCTCCTATGTGGGGTACGACCTAACGTCAGTTCCTGCTGCCCTCCAGCTCCTATGGGGTACGACCTGACGTCAGTTCCTGCTGCCCTCCAGCTCCTATGTGGGTTACGACCTAACGTCAGTTCCTGCTGCCCTCCAGCTCCTATGTGGGGTACGACCTGACGTCAGTTCCTGCTGCCCTCCAGCTCCTATGTGGGGTACGACCTAACGTCAGTTCCTGCTGCCAGCTGCCCTCCAGTTCCTATGTGGGGTACGACCTAACATCAGTTCCTGCTGCCAGCTGCCCTCCAGCTCCTATGTGGGGTACGACCTGACGTCAGTTCCTGCTGCCAGCTGCCTTCCAGCTCCTATGTGGGGTACGACCTGACGTCAGTTCCTGCTGCCCTCCAGCTCCTATATGGGGTACGACCTAACGTCAGTTCCTGCTGCCAGCTGCCCTCCAGCTCCTATGTGGGGTACGACCTGACGTCAGTTCCTGCTGCGCTCCAGCTCCTATGTGGGGTACGACCTGACGTCAGTTCCTGCTGCCCTCCAGTTCCTATGTGGGGTACGACCTAACGTCAGTTCCTGCTGCCCTCCAGCTCCTATGTGGGGTACGACCTGACGTCAGTTCCTGCTGCCCTCCAGTTCCTATGTGGGGTACGACCTAACGTCAGTTCCTGCTGCCCTCCAGCTCCTATGTGGGGTACGACCTAACGTCAGTTCCTGCTGCCCTCCAGCTCCTATGGGGTACGACCTGACGTCAGTTCCTGCTGCCCTCCAGCTCCTATGTGGGGTACGACCTAACGTCAGTTCCTGCTGCCCTCCAGCTCCTATGTGGGGTACGACCTGACGTCAGTTCCTGCTGCCCTCCAGCTCCTATGTGGGGTACGACCTAACGTCAGTTCCTGCTGCCAGCTGCCCTCCAGTTCCTATGTGGGGTACGACCTAACATCAGTTCCTGCTGCCAGCTGCCCTCCAGCTCCTATGTGGGGTACGACCTGACGTCAGTTCCTGCTGCCCTCCAGCTCCAATGGGGTATGACCTAACGTCAGTTCCTGCTGCCCTCCAGCTCCTATGTGGGGTACGACCTAACGTCAGTTCCTGCTGCGCTCCAGCTCCTATGTGGGGTACGACCTGACGTCAGTTCCTGCTGCCCTCCAGTTCCTATGTGGGGTACGACCTAACGTCAGTTCCTGCTGCCCTCCAGCTCCTATGTGGGGTACGACCTGACGTCAGTTCCTGCTGCCCTCCAGCTCCTATGGGGTACGACCTGACGTCAGTTCCTGCTGCCCTCCAGCTCCTATGTGGGGTACGACCTAACGTCAGTTCCTGCTGCCCTCCAGCTCCTATGTTGGGTACGACCTGACGTCAGTTCCTGCTGCGCTCCAGCTCCTATGTGGGGTACGACCTGACGTCAGTTCCTGCTGCCAGCTGCCCTCCAGCTCCTATGTGGGGTACGACCTGACGTCAGTTCCTGCTGCCCTCCAGATCCTATGTGGGGTACGACCTAACGTCAGTTCCTGCTGCCAGCTGCCCTCCAGCTCCTATGTGGGGTACGACCTGACGTCAGTTCCTGCTGCGCTCCAGCTCCTATGTGGGGTACGACCTGACGTCAGTTCCTGCTGCCCTCCAGCTCCTATGTGGGGTACGACCTAACGTCAGTTCCTGCTGCCCTCCAGCTACTATGTGGGGTACGACCTGATGTCAGTTCCTGCTGCCCTCCAGTTCCTATGTGGGGTACGACCTAACGTCAGTTCCTGCTGCCCTCCAGCTCCTATGTGGGGTACGACCTAACGTCAGTTCCTGCTGCCCTCCAGCTCCTATGGGGTACGACCTGACGTCAGTTCCTGCTGCCCTCCAGCTCCTATGTGGGGTACGACCTAACGTCAGTTCCTGCTGCCCTCCAGCTCCTATGTGGGGTACGACCTGACGTCAGTTCCTGCTGCCCTCCAGCTCCTATGTGGGGTACGACCTAACGTCAGTTCCTGCTGCCAGCTGCCCTCCAGTTCCTATGTGGGGTACGACCTAACATCAGTTCCTGCTGCCAGCTGCCCTCCAGCTCCTATGTGGGGTACGACCTGACGTCAGTTCCTGCTGCCCTCCAGCTCCAATGGGGTATGACCTAACGTCAGTTCCTGCTGCCAGCTGCCCTCCAGCTCCCATGTGGGGTACGACCTGACGTCAGTTCCTGCTGCCCTCCAGCTCCTATTGGGTATGACCTAACGTCAGTTCCTGCTGCCAGCTGCCCTCCAGCTCCTATGTGGGGTACGACCTGACGTCAGTTCCTGCTGCCAGCTGCCCTCCCGCTCCTATGTGGGGTACGACCTGACGTCAGTTCCTGCTGCCCTCCAGATCCTATGTGGGGTACGACCTAACGTCAGTTCCTGCTGCCAGCTGCCCTCCAGCTCCTATGTGGGGTACGACCTGACGTCAGTTCCTGCTGCGCTCCAGCTCCTATGTGGGGTACGACCTGACGTCAGTTCCTGCTGCCCTCCAGCTCCTATGTGGGGTACGACCTAACGTCAGTTCCTGCTGCCCTCCAGCTACTATGTGGGGTACGACCTGATGTCAGTTCCTGCTGCCCTCCAGTTCCTATGTGGGGTACGACCTAACGTCAGTTCCTGCTGCCCTCCAGCTCCTATGTGGGGTACGACCTAACGTCAGTTCCTGCTGCCCTCCAGCTCCTATGGGGTACGACCTGACGTCAGTTCCTGCTGCCCTCCAGCTCCTATGTGGGGTACGACCTAACGTCAGTTCCTGCTGCCCTCCAGCTCCTATGTGGGGTACGACCTGACGTCAGTTCCTGCTGCCCTCCAGCTCCTATGTGGGGTACGACCTAACGTAAGTTCCTGCTGCCAGCTGCCCTCCAGTTCCTATGTGGGGTACGACCTAACATCAGTTCCTGCTGCCAGCTGCCCTCCAGCTCCTATGTGGGGTACGACCTGACGTCAGTTCCTGCTGCCCTCCAGCTCCAATGGGGTATGACCTAACGTCAGTTCCTGCTGCCAGCTGCCCTCCAGCTCCCATGTGGGGTACGACCTGACGTCAGTTCCTGCTGCCCTCCAGCTCCTATTGGGTATGACCTAACGTCAGTTCCTGCTGCCAGCTGCCCTCCAGCTCCTATGTGGGGTACGACCTAACGTCAGTTCCTGCTGCCAGCTGCCCTCCAGCTCCTATGTGGGGTACGACCTGACGTCAGTTCCTGCTGCCCTCCAGCTCCTATGTGGGGTACGACCTAACGTCAGTTCCTGCTGCCCTCCAGCTCCTATGGGGTACGACCTAACGTCAGTTGCTGCTGCCAGCTGCCCTCCAGCTCCTATGTGGGGTACGACCTGACGTCAGTTCCTGCTGCCCTCCAGCTCCTATGGGGTATGACCTGACGTCAGTTCCTGCTGCCCTCCAGTTCCTATGTGGGGTACGACCTAACGTCAGTTCCTGCTGCCCTCCAGCTCCTATGTGGGGTACGACCTAACGTCAGTTCCTGCTGCCAGCTGCCCTCCAGCTCCTATGTGGGGTACGACCTGACGTCAGTTCCTGCTGCCCTCCAGCTCCTATGTGGGGTACGACCTAACGTCAGTTCCTGCTGCCCTCCAGCTCCTATGGGGTACGACCTAACGTCAGTTGCTGCTGCCAGCTGCCCTCCAGCTCCTATGTGGGGTACGACCTGACGTCAGTTCCTGCTGCCCTCCAGCTCCTATGGGGTATGACCTGACGTCAGTTCCTGCTGCCCTCCAGTTCCTATGTGGGGTACGACCTAACGTCAGTTCCTGCTGCCCTCCAGCTCCTATGTGGGGTACGACCTAACGTCAGTTCCTGCTGCCAGCTGCCCTCCAGCTCCTATGTGGGGTACGACCTGACGTCAGTTCCTGCTGCCCTCCAGTTCCTATGTGGGGTACGACCTAACGTCAGTTCCTGCTGCCCTCCAGCTCCTATGTGGGGTACGACCTGACGTCAGTTCCTGCTGCCCTCCAGCTCCTATGGGGTACGACCTGACGTCAGTTCCTGCTGCCCTCCAGCTCCTATGTGGGGTACGACCTAACGTCAGTTCCTGCTGCCCTCCAGCTCCTATGTGGGGTACGACCTAACGTCAGTTCCTGCTGCCCTCCAGCTCCTATGTGGGGTACGACCTGACGTCAGTTCCTGCTGCGCTCCAGCTCCTATGTGGGGTACGACCTGACGTCAGTTCCTGCTGCCCTCCAGCTCCTATGTGGGGTACGACCTAACGTCAGTTCCTGCTGCCAGCTGCCCTCCAGCTCCTATGTGGGGTACGACCTGACGTCAGTTCCTGCTGCGCTCCAGCTCCTATGTGGGGTACGACCTGACGTCAGTTCCTGCTGCCCTCCAGTTCCTATGTGGGGTACGACCTAACGTCAGTTCCTGCTGCCCTCCAGCTCCTATGTGGGGTACGACCTGACGTCAGTTCCTGCTGCCCTCCAGCTCCTATGGGGTACGACCTGACGTCAGTTCCTGCTGCCCTCCAGCTCCTATGTGGGGTACGACCTAACGTCAGTTCCTGCTGCCCTCCAGCTCCTATGTGGGGTACGACCTAACGTCAGTTCCTGCTGCCCTCCAGCTCCTATGTGGGGTACGACCTGACGTCAGTTCCTGCTGCGCTCCAGCTCCTATGTGGGGTACGACCTGACGTCAGTTCCTGCTGCCCTCCAGCTCCTATGTGGGGTACGTCCTAACGTCAGTTCCTGCTGCCAGCTGCCCTCCAGCTCCTATGTGGGGTACGACCTGACGTCAGTTCCTGCTGCGCTCCAGCTCCTATGTGGGGTACGACCTGACGTCAGTTCCTGCTGCCCTCCAGTTCCTATGTGGGGTACGACCTAACGTCAGTTCCTGCTGCCCTCCAGCTCCTATGTGGGGTACGACCTGACGTCAGTTCCTGCTACCCTCCAGTTCCTATGTGGGGTACGACCTGACGTCAGTTCCTGCTGCCCTCCAGCTCCTATGTGGGGTACGACCTAACGTCAGTTCCTGCTGCCCTCCAGCTCCTATGTGGGGTACGACCTAACGTCAGTTCCTGCTGCCCTCCAGCTCCTATGTGGGGTACGACCTAACGTCAGTTCCTGCTGCCCTCCAGCTCCTATGTGGGGTACGACCTGACGTCAGTTCCTGCTGCGCTCCAGCTCCTATGTGGGGTACGACCTGACGTCAGTTCCTGCTGCCCTCCAGCTCCTATGTGGGGTACGACCTAACGTCAGTTCCTGCTGCCCTCCAGCTCCTATGTGGGGTACGACCTAACGTCAGTTCCTGCTGCCCTCCAGCTCCTATGTGGGGTACGACCTGACGTCAGTTCCTGCTGCGCTCCAGCTCCTATGTGGGGTACGACCTGACGTCAGTTCCTGCTGCCCTCCAGCTCCTATGTGGGGTACGACCTAACGTCAGTTCCTGCTGCCAGCTGCCCTCCAGCTCCTATGTGGGGTACGACCTGACGTCAGTTCCTGCTGCGCTCCAGCTCCTATGTGGGGTACGACCTGACGTCAGTTCCTGCTGCCCTCCAGTTCCTATGTGGGGTACGACCTAACGTCAGTTCCTGCTGCCCTCCAGCTCCTATGTGGGGTACGACCTGACGTCAGTTCCTGCTGCCCTCCAGCTCCTATGGGGTACGACCTGACGTCAGTTCCTGCTGCCCTCCAGCTCCTATGTGGGGTACGACCTAACGTCAGTTCCTGCTGCCCTCCAGCTCCTATGTGGGGTACGACCTAACGTCAGTTCCTGCTGCCCTCCAGCTCCTATGTGGGGTACGACCTAACGTCAGTTCCTGCTGCCCTCCAGCTCCTATGTGGGGTACGACCTGACGTCAGTTCCTGCTGCGCTCCAGCTCCTTTGTGGGGTACGACCTGACGTCAGTTCCTGCTGCCCTCCAGCTCCTATGTGGGGTACGACCTAACGTCAGTTCCTGCTGCCAGCTGCCCTCCAGCTCCTATGTGGGGTACGACCTGACGTCAGTTCCTGCTGCGCTCCAGCTCCTATGTGGGGTACGACCTGACGTCAGTTCCTGCTGCCCTCCAGTTCCTATGTGGGGTACGACCTAACGTCAGTTCCTGCTGCCCTCCAGCTCCTATGTGGGGTACGACCTGACGTCAGTTCCTGCTGCCCTCCAGCTCCTATGGGGTACGACCTGACGTCAGTTCCTGCTGCCCTCCAGCTCCTATGTGGGGTACGACCTAACGTCAGTTCCTGCTGCCCTCCAGCTCCTATGTGGGGTACGACCTAACGTCAGTTCCTGCTGCCCTCCAGCTCCTATGTGGGGTACGACCTGACGTCAGTTCCTGCTGCGCTCCAGCTCCTATGTGGGGTACGACCTGACGTCAGTTCCTGCTGCCCTCCAGCTCCTATGTGGGGTACGTCCTAACGTCAGTTCCTGCTGCCAGCTGCCCTCCAGCTCCTATGTGGGGTACGACCTGACGTCAGTTCCTGCTGCGCTCCAGCTCCTATGTGGGGTACGACCTGACGTCAGTTCCTGCTGCCCTCCAGTTCCTATGTGGGGTACGACCTAACGTCAGTTCCTGCTGCCCTCCAGCTCCTATGTGGGGTACGACCTGACGTCAGTTCCTGCTACCCTCCAGTTCCTATGTGGGGTACGACCTGACGTCAGTTCCTGCTGCCCTCCAGCTCCTATGTGGGGTACGACCTAACGTCAGTTCCTGCTGCCAGCTGCCCTCCAGCTCCTATGTGGGGTACGACCTGACGTCAGTTCCTGCTGCGCTCCAGCTCCTATGTGGGGTACGACCTGACGTCAGTTCCTGCTGCCCTCCAGTTCCTATGTGGGGTACGACCTAACGTCAGTTCCTGCTGCCCTCCAGCTCCTATGTGGGGTACGACCTGACGTCAGTTCCTGCTGCCCTCCAGCTCCTATGGGGTACGACCTGACGTCAGTTCCTGCTGCCCTCCAGCTCCTATGTGGGGTACGACCTAACGTCAGTTCCTGCTGCCCTCCAGCTCCTATGTGGGGTACGACCTAACGTCAGTTCCTGCTGCCCTCCAGCTCCTATGTGGGGTACGACCTGACGTCAGTTCCTGCTGCGCTCCAGCTCCTATGTGGGGTACGACCTGACGTCAGTTCCTGCTGCCCTCCAGCTCCTATGTGGGGTACGTCCTAACGTCAGTTCCTGCTGCCAGCTGCCCTCCAGCTCCTATGTGGGGTACGACCTGACGTCAGTTCCTGCTGCGCTCCAGCTCCTATGTGGGGTACGACCTGACGTCAGTTCCTGCTGCCCTCCAGTTCCTATGTGGGGTACGACCTAACGTCAGTTCCTGCTGCCCTCCAGCTCCTATGTGGGGTACGACCTGACGTCAGTTCCTGCTACCCTCCAGTTCCTATGTGGGGTACGACCTGACGTCAGTTCCTGCTGCCCTCCAGCTCCTATGTGGGGTACGACCTAACGTCAGTTCCTGCTGCCCTCCAGCTCCTATGTGGGGTACGACCTAACGTCAGTTCCTGCTGCCCTCCAGCTCCTATGTGGGGTACGACCTAACGTCAGTTCCTGCTGCCCTCCAGCTCCTATGTGGGGTACGACCTGACGTCAGTTCCTGCTGCGCTCCAGCTCCTATGTGGGGTACGACCTGACGTCAGTTCCTGCTGCCCTCCAGCTCCTATGTGGGGTACGACCTAACGTCAGTTCCTGCTGCCCTCCAGCTCCTATGTGGGGTACGACCTAACGTCAGTTCCTGCTGCCCTCCAGCTCCTATGTGGGGTACGACCTGACGTCAGTTCCTGCTGCCCTCCAGCTCCTATGGGGTACGACCTGACGTCAGTTCCTGCTGCCCTCCAGCTCCTATGTGGGGTACGACCTAACGTCAGTTCCTGCTGCCCTCCAGCTCCTATGTGGGGTACGACCTAACGTCAGTTCCTGCTGCCCTCCAGCTCCTATGTGGGGTACGACCTGACGTCAGTTCCTGCTGCGCTCCAGCTCCTATGTGGGGTACGACCTGACGTCAGTTCCTGCTGCCCTCCAGCTCCTATGTGGGGTACGTCCTAACGTCAGTTCCTGCTGCCAGCTGCCCTCCAGCTCCTATGTGGGGTACGACCTGACGTCAGTTCCTGCTGCGCTCCAGCTCCTATGTGGGGTACGACCTGACGTCAGTTCCTGCTGCCCTCCAGTTCCTATGTGGGGTACGACCTAACGTCAGTTCCTGCTGCCCTCCAGCTCCTATGTGGGGTACGACCTGACGTCAGTTCCTGCTACCCTCCAGTTCCTATGTGGGGTACGACCTGACGTCAGTTCCTGCTGCCCTCCAGCTCCTATGTGGGGTACGACCTAACGTCAGTTCCTGCTGCCAGCTGCCCTCCAGCTCCTATGTGGGGTACGACCTGACGTCAGTTCCTGCTGCGCTCCAGCTCCTATGTGGGGTACGACCTGACGTCAGTTCCTGCTGCCCTCCAGTTCCTATGTGGGGTACGACCTAACGTCAGTTCCTGCTGCCCTCCAGCTCCTATGTGGGGTACGACCTGACGTCAGTTCCTGCTGCCCTCCAGCTCCTATGGGGTACGACCTGACGTCAGTTCCTGCTGCCCTCCAGCTCCTATGTGGGGTACGACCTAACGTCAGTTCCTGCTGCCCTCCAGCTCCTATGTGGGGTACGACCTAACGTCAGTTCCTGCTGCCCTCCAGCTCCTATGTGGGGTACGACCTGACGTCAGTTCCTGCTGCGCTCCAGCTCCTATGTGGGGTACGACCTGACGTCAGTTCCTGCTGCCCTCCAGCTCCTATGTGGGGTACGTCCTAACGTCAGTTCCTGCTGCCAGCTGCCCTCCAGCTCCTATGTGGGGTACGACCTGACGTCAGTTCCTGCTGCGCTCCAGCTCCTATGTGGGGTACGACCTGACGTCAGTTCCTGCTGCCCTCCAGTTCCTATGTGGGGTACGACCTAACGTCAGTTCCTGCTGCCCTCCAGCTCCTATGTGGGGTACGACCTGACGTCAGTTCCTGCTACCCTCCAGTTCCTATGTGGGGTACGACCTGACGTCAGTTCCTGCTGCCCTCCAGCTCCTATGTGGGGTACGACCTAACGTCAGTTCCTGCTGCCCTCCAGCTCCTATGTGGGGTACGACCTAACGTCAGTTCCTGCTGCCCTCCAGCTCCTATGTGGGGTACGACCTAACGTCAGTTCCTGCTGCCCTCCAGCTCCTATGTGGGGTACGACCTGACGTCAGTTCCTGCTGCGCTCCAGCTCCTATGTGGGGTACGACCTGACGTCAGTTCCTGCTGCCCTCCAGCTCCTATGTGGGGTACGACCTAACGTCAGTTCCTGCTGCCCTCCAGCTCCTATGTGGGGTACGACCTAACGTCAGTTCCTGCTGCCCTCCAGCTCCTATGTGGGGTACGACCTGACGTCAGTTCCTGCTGCGCTCCAGCTCCTATGTGGGGTACGACCTGACGTCAGTTCCTGCTGCCCTCCAGCTCCTATGTGGGGTACGACCTAACGTCAGTTCCTGCTGCCAGCTGCCCTCCAGCTCCTATGTGGGGTACGACCTGACGTCAGTTCCTGCTGCGCTCCAGCTCCTATGTGGGGTACGACCTGACGTCAGTTCCTGCTGCCCTCCAGTTCCTATGTGGGGTACGACCTAACGTCAGTTCCTGCTGCCCTCCAGCTCCTATGTGGGGTACGACCTGACGTCAGTTCCTGCTGCCCTCCAGCTCCTATGGGGTACGACCTGACGTCAGTTCCTGCTGCCCTCCAGCTCCTATGTGGGGTACGACCTAACGTCAGTTCCTGCTGCCCTCCAGCTCCTATGTGGGGTACGACCTAACGTCAGTTCCTGCTGCCCTCCAGCTCCTATGTGGGGTACGACCTAACGTCAGTTCCTGCTGCCCTCCAGCTCCTATGTGGGGTACGACCTGACGTCAGTTCCTGCTGCGCTCCAGCTCCTATGTGGGGTACGACCTGACGTCAGTTCCTGCTGCCCTCCAGCTCCTATGTGGGGTACGACCTAACGTCAGTTCCTGCTGCCAGCTGCCCTCCAGCTCCTATGTGGGGTACGACCTGACGTCAGTTCCTGCTGCGCTCCAGCTCCTATGTGGGGTACGACCTGACGTCAGTTCCTGCTGCCCTCCAGTTCCTATGTGGGGTACGACCTAACGTCAGTTCCTGCTGCCCTCCAGCTCCTATGTGGGGTACGACCTGACGTCAGTTCCTGCTGCCCTCCAGCTCCTATGGGGTACGACCTGACGTCAGTTCCTGCTGCCCTCCAGCTCCTATGTGGGGTACGACCTAACGTCAGTTCCTGCTGCCCTCCAGCTCCTATGTGGGGTACGACCTAACGTCAGTTCCTGCTGCCCTCCAGCTCCTATGTGGGGTACGACCTGACGTCAGTTCCTGCTGCGCTCCAGCTCCTATGTGGGGTACGACCTGACGTCAGTTCCTGCTGCCCTCCAGCTCCTATGTGGGGTACGTCCTAACGTCAGTTCCTGCTGCCAGCTGCCCTCCAGCTCCTATGTGGGGTACGACCTGACGTCAGTTCCTGCTGCGCTCCAGCTCCTATGTGGGGTACGACCTGACGTCAGTTCCTGCTGCCCTCCAGTTCCTATGTGGGGTACGACCTAACGTCAGTTCCTGCTGCCCTCCAGCTACTATGTGGGGTACGACCTGACGTCAGTTCCTGCTACCCTCCAGTTCCTATGTGGGGTACGACCTGACGTCAGTTCCTGCTGCCCTCCAGCTCCTATGTGGGGTACGACCTAACGTCAGTTCCTGCTGCCCTCCAGCTCCTATGTGGGGTACGACCTAACGTCAGTTCCTGCTGCCCTCCAGCTCCTATGTGGGGTACGACCTAACGTCAGTTCCTGCTGCCCTCCAGCTCCTATGTGGGGTACGACCTGACGTCAGTTCCTGCTGCGCTCCAGCTCCTATGTGGGGTACGACCTGACGTCAGTTCCTGCTGCCCTCCAGCTCCTATGTGGGGTACGACCTAACGTCAGTTCCTGCTGCCCTCCAGCTCCTATGTGGGGTACGACCTAACGTCAGTTCCTGCTGCCCTCCAGCTCCTATGTGGGGTACGACCTGACGTCAGTTCCTGCTGCGCTCCAGCTCCTATGTGGGGTACGACCTGACGTCAGTTCCTGCTGCCCTCCAGCTCCTATGTGGGGTACGACCTAACGTCAGTTCCTGCTGCCAGCTGCCCTCCAGCTCCTATGTGGGGTACGACCTGACGTCAGTTCCTGCTGCGCTCCAGCTCCTATGTGGGGTACGACCTGACGTCAGTTCCTGCTGCCCTCCAGTTCCTATGTGGGGTACGACCTAACGTCAGTTCCTGCTGCCCTCCAGCTCCTATGTGGGGTACGACCTGACGTCAGTTCCTGCTGCCCTCCAGCTCCTATGGGGTACGACCTGACGTCAGTTCCTGCTGCCCTCCAGCTCCTATGTGGGGTACGACCTAATGTCAGTTCCTGCTGCCCTCCAGCTCCTATGTGGGGTACGACCTAACGTCAGTTCCTGCTGCCCTCCAGCTCCTATGTGGGGTACGACCTGACGTCAGTTCCTGCTGCGCTCCAGCTCCTATGTGGGGTACGACCTGACGTCAGTTCCTGCTGCCCTCCAGCTCCTATGTGGGGTACGTCCTAACGTCAGTTCCTGCTGCCAGCTGCCCTCCAGCTCCTATGTGGGGTACGACCTGACGTCAGTTCCTGCTGCGCTCCAGCTCCTATGTGGGGTACGACCTGACGTCAGTTCCTGCTGCCCTCCAGTTCCTATGTGGGGTACGACCTAACGTCATTTCCTGCTGCCCTCCAGCTCCTATGTGGGGTACGACCTGACGTCAGTTCCTGCTACCCTCCAGTTCCTATGTGGGGTACGACCTGACGTCAGTTCCTGCTGCCCTCCAGCTCCTATGTGGGGTACGACCTAACGTCAGTTCCTGCTGCCCTCCAGCTCCTATGTGGGGTACGACCTAACGTCAGTTCCTGCTGCCCTCCAGTTCCTATGTGGGGTACGACCTGACGTCAGTTCCTGTTGCCCTCCAGTTCCTATGTGGGGTACGACCTAACGTCAGTTCCTGCTGCCCTCCAGTTCCTATGTGGGGTACGACCTAACGTCAGTTCCTGCTGCCCTCCAGCTCCTATGTGGGGTACGACCTAACGTCAGTTCCTGCTGCCCTCCAGCTCCTATGTGGGGTACGACCTGACGTCAGTTCCTGCTGCGCTCCAGCTCCTATGTGGGGTACGACCTGACGTCAGTTCCTGCTGCGCTCCAGCTCCTATGTGGGGTACGACCTGACGTCAGTTCCTGCTGCCAGCTGCCCTCCAGCTCCTATGTGGGGTACGACCTGACGTCAGTTCCTGCTGCCCTCCAGCTCCTATGTGGGGTACGACCTAACGTCAGTTCCTGCTGCCAGCTGCCCTCCAGCTCCTATGTGGGGTACGACCTGACGTCAGTTCCTGCTGCGCTCCAGCTCCTATGTGGGGTACGACCTGACGTCAGTTCCTGCTGCCCTCCAGTTCCAATGTGGGGTACGACCTAACATCAGTTCCTGCTGCCCTCCAGCTCCTATGTGGGGTACGACCTGACGTCAGTTCCTGCTGCCTTCCAGCTCCTATGGGATACGACCTGACGTCAGTTCCTGCTGCCCTCCAGCTCCTATGTGGGGTACGACCTAACGTCAGTTCCTGCTGCCCTCCAGCTCCTATGTGGGGTACGACCTAACGTCAGTTCCTGCTGCCCTCCAGCTCCTATGTGGGGTACGACCTGACGTCAGTTCCTGCTGCGCTCCAGCTCCTATGCGGGGTACGACCTGACGTCAGTTCCTGCTGCCAGCTGCCCTCCAGTTCCTATGTGGGGTACGACCTAACGTCAGTTCCTGCTGCCCTCCAGCTCCTATGTGGGGTACGACCTAACGTCAGTTCCTGCTGCCCTCCAGCTCCTATGTGGGGTACGACCTAACGTCAGTTCCTGCTGCGCTCCAGCTCCTATGTGGGGTACGACCTGACGTCAGTTCCTGCTGCCAGCTGCCCTCCAGCTCCTATGTGGGGTACGACCTGACGTCAGTTCCTGCTGCCCTCCAGCTCCTATGTGGGGTACGACCTAACGTCAGTTCCTGCTGCCAGCTGCCCTCCAGCTCCTATGTGGGGTACGACCTGACGTCAGTTCCTGCTGCGCTCCAGCTCCTATGTGGGGTACGACCTGACGTCAGTTCCTGCTGCCCTCCAGTTCCAATGTGGGGTACGACCTAACGTCAGTTCCTGCTGCCCTCCAGCTCCTATGTGGGGTACGACCTGACGTCAGTTCCTGCTGTCCTCCAGCTCCTATGGGATACGACCTGACGTCAGTTCCTGCTGCCCTCCAGCTCCTATGTGGGGTACGACCTAACGTCAGTTCCTGCTGCCCTCCAGCTCCTATGTGGGGTACAACCTAACGTCAGTTCCTGCTGCCCTCCAGCTCCTATGTGGGGTACGACCTGACGTCAGTTCCTGCTGCGCTCCAGGTCCTATGTGGGGTACGACCTGACGTCAGTTCCTGCTGCCAGCTGCCCTCCAGCTCCTATGTGGGGTACGACCTGACGTCAGTTCCTGCTGCCCTCCAGCTCCTATGTGGGGTACGACCTAACGTCAGTTCCTGCTGCCAGCTGCCCTCCAACTCCTATGTGGGGTACGACCTGACGTCAGTTCCTGCTGCGCTCCAGCTCCTATGTGGGGTACGACCTGACGTCAGTTCCTGCTGCCCTCCAGTTCCTATGTGGGGTACGACCTGACGTCAGTTCCTGCTGCCCTCCAGCTCCTATGTGGGGTACAACCTAACGTCAGTTCCTGCTGCCCTCCAGCTCCTATGTGGGGTACGACCTGACGTCAGTTCCTGCTGCGCTCCAGGTCCTATGTGGGGTACGACCTGACGTCAGTTCCTGCTGCCAGCTGCCCTCCAGCTCCTATGTGGGGTACGACCTGACGTCAGTTCCTGCTGCCCTCCAGCTCCTATGTGGGGTACGACCTAACGTCAGTTCCTGCTGCCAGCTGCCCTCCAGCTCCTATGTGGGGTACGACCTGACGTCAGTTCCTGCTGCGCTCCAGCTCCTATGTGGGGTACGACCTGACGTCAGTTCCTGCTGCCCTCCAGCTCCTATGTGGGGTACGACCTGACGTCAGTTCCTGCTGCCCTCCAGCTCCTATGGGGTACGACCTGACGTCAGTTCCTGCTGCCCTCCAGCTCCTATGTGGGGTACGACCTAACGTCAGTTCCTGCTGCCCTCCAGCTCCTATGTGGGGTACGACCTAACGTCAGTTCCTGCTGCCCTCCAGCTCCTATGTGGGGTACGACCTGACGTCAGTTCCTGCTGCGCTCCAGCTCCTATGTGGGGTACGACCTGACGTCAGTTCCTGCTGCCCTCCAGCTCCTATGTGGGGTACGTCCTAACGTCAGTTCCTGCTGCCAGCTGCCCTCCAGCTCCTATGTGGGGTACGACCTGACGTCAGTTCCTGCTGCGCTCCAGCTCCTATGTGGGGTACGACCTGACGTCAGTTCCTGCTGCCCTCCAGTTCCTATGTGGGGTACGACCTAATGTCAGTTCCTGCTGCCCTCCAGCTCCTATGTGGGGTACGACCTGACGTCAGTTCCTGCTACCCTCCAGTTCCTATGTGGGGTACGACCTGACGTCAGTTCCTGCTGCCCTCCAGCTCCTATGTGGGGTACGACCTAACGTCAGTTCCTGCTGCCCTCCAGCTCCTATGTGGGGTACGACCTAACGTCAGTTCCTGCTGCCCTCCAGTTCCTATGTGGGGTACGACCTGACGTCAGTTCCTGCTGCCCTCCAGTTCCTATGTGGGGTACGACCTAACGTCAGTTCCTGCTGCCCTCCAGTTCCTATGTGGGGTACGACCTAACGTCAGTTCCTGCTGCCCTCCAGCTCCTATGTGGGGTACGACCTAACGTCAGTTCCTGCTGCCCTCCAGCTCCTATGTGGGGTACGACCTGACGTCAGTTCCTGCTGCGCTCCAGCTCCTATGTGGGGTACGACCTGACGTCAGTTCCTGCTGCGCTCCAGCTCCTATGTGGGGTACGACCTGACGTCAGTTCCTGCTGCCAGCTGCCCTCCAGCTCCTATGTGGGGTACGACCTGACGTCAGTTCCTGCTGCCCTCCAGCTCCTATGTGGGGTACGACCTAACGTCAGTTCCTGCTGCCAGCTGCCCTCCAGCTCCTATGTGGGGTACGACCTGACGTCAGTTCCTGCTGCGCTCCAGCTCCTATGTGGGGTACGACCTGACGTCAGTTCCTGCTGCCCTCCAGTTCCAATGTGGGGTACGACCTAACGTCAGTTCCTGCTGCCCTCCAGCTCCTATGTGGGGTACGACCTGACGTCAGTTCCTGCTGCCTTCCAGCTCCTATGGGATACGACCTGACGTCAGTTCCTGCTGCCCTCCAGCTCCTATGTGGGGTACGACCTAACGTCAGTTCCTGCTGCCCTCCAGCTCCTATGTGGGGTACGACCTAACGTCAGTTCCTGCTGCCCTCCAGCTCCTATGTGGGGTACGACCTGACGTCAGTTCCTGCTGCGCTCCAGCTCCTATGTGGGGTACGACCTGACGTCAGTTCCTGCTGCCAGCTGCCCTCCAGTTCCTATGTGGGGTACGACCTAACGTCAGTTCCTGCTGCCCTCCAGCTCCTATGTGGGGTACAACCTAACGTCAGTTCCTGCTGCCCTCCAGCTCCTATGTGGGGTACGACCTGACGTCAGTTCCTGCTGCGCTCCAGGTCCTATGTGGGGTACGACCTGACGTCAGTTCCTGCTGCCAGCTGCCCTCCAGCTCCTTTGTGGGGTATGACCTGACGTCAGTTCCTGCTGCCCTCCAGATCCTATGTGGGGTACGACCTAACGTCAGTTCCTGCTGCCAGCTGCCCTCCAGCTCCTATGTGGGGTACGACCTGACGTCAGTTCCTGCTGCGCTCCAGCTCCTATGTGGGGTACGACCTGACGTGAGTTCCTGCTGCCCTCCAGTTCCTATGTGGGGTACGACCTAACGTCAGTTCCTGCTGCCCTCCAGCTCCTATGTGGGGTACGACCTGACGTCAGTTCCTGCTGCCCTCCAGTTCCTATGTGGGGTACGACCTAACGTCAGTTCCTGCTGCCCTCCAGCTCCTATGTGGGGTACGACCTAACGTCAGTTCCTGCTGCCCTCCAGCTCCTATGGGGTACGACCTGACGTCAGTTCCTGCTGCCCTCCAGCTCCTATGTGGGTTACGACCTAACGTCAGTTCCTGCTGCCCTCCAGCTCCTATGTGGGGTACGACCTGACGTCAGTTCCTGCTGCCCTCCAGCTCCTATGTGGGGTACGACCTAACGTCAGTTCCTGCTGCCAGCTGCCCTCCAGTTCCTATGTGGGGTACGACCTAACATCAGTTCCTGCTGCCAGCTGCCCTCCAGCTCCTATGTGGGGTACGACCTGACGTCAGTTCCTGCTGCCAGCTGCCTTCCAGCTCCTATGTGGGGTACGACCTGACGTCAGTTCCTGCTGCCCTCCAGCTCCTATATGGGGTACGACCTAACGTCAGTTCCTGCTGCCAGCTGCCCTCCAGCTCCTATGTGGGGTACGACCTGACGTCAGTTCCTGCTGCGCTCCAGCTCCTATGTGGGGTACGACCTGACGTCAGTTCCTGCTGCCCTCCAGTTCCTATGTGGGGTACGACCTAACGTCAGTTCCTGCTGCCCTCCAGCTCCTATGTGGGGTACGACCTGACGTCAGTTCCTGCTGCCCTCCAGTTCCTATGTGGGGTACGACCTAACGTCAGTTCCTGCTGCCCTCCAGCTCCTATGTGGGGTACGACCTAACGTCAGTTCCTGCTGCCCTCCAGCTCCTATGGGGTACGACCTGACGTCAGTTCCTGCTGCCCTCCAGCTCCTATGTGGGGTACGACCTAACGTCAGTTCCTGCTGCCCTCCAGCTCCTATGTGGGGTACGACCTGACGTCAGTTCCTGCTGCCCTCCAGCTCCTATGTGGGGTACGACCTAACGTCAGTTCCTGCTGCCAGCTGCCCTCCAGTTCCTATGTGGGGTACGACCTAACATCAGTTCCTGCTGCCAGCTGCCCTCCAGCTCCTATGTGGGGTACGACCTGACGTCAGTTCCTGCTGCCCTCCAGCTCCAATGGGGTATGACCTAACGTCAGTTCCTGCTGCCCTCCAGCTCCTATGTGGGGTACGACCTAAAGTCAGTTCCTGCTGCGCTCCAGCTCCTATGTGGGGTACGACCTGACGTCAGTTCCTGCTGCCCTCCAGTTCCTATGTGGGGTACGACCTAACGTCAGTTCCTGCTGCCCTCCAGCTCCTATGTGGGGTACGACCTGACGTCAGTTCCTGCTGCCCTCCAGCTCCTATGGGGTACGACCTGACGTCAGTTCCTGCTGCCCTCCAGCTCCTATGTGGGGTACGACCTAACGTCAGTTCCTGCTGCCCTCCAGCTCCTATGTTGGGTACGACCTGACGTCAGTTCCTGCTGCGCTCCAGCTCCTATGTGGGGTACGACCTGACGTCAGTTCCTGCTGCCAGCTGCCCTCCAGCTCCTATGTGGGGTACGACCTGACGTCGGTTCCTGCTGCCCTCCAGATCCTATGTGGGGTACGACCTAACGTCAGTTCCTGCTGCCAGCTGCCCTCCAGCTCCTATGTGGGGTACGACCTGACGTCAGTTCCTGCTGCGCTCCAGCTCCTATGTGGGGTACGACCTGACGTCAGTTCCTGCTGCCCTCCAGCTCCTATGTGGGGTACGACCTAACGTCAGTTCCTGCTGCCCTCCAGCTACTATGTGGGGTACGACCTGATGTCAGTTCCTGCTGCCCTCCAGTTCCTATGTGGGGTACGACCTAACGTCAGTTCCTGCTGCCCTCCAGCTCCTATGTGGGGTACGACCTAACGTCAGTTCCTGCTGCCCTCCAGCTCCTATGGGGTACGACCTGACGTCAGTTCCTGCTGCCCTCCAGCTCCTATGTGGGGTACGACCTAACGTCAGTTCCTGCTGCCCTCCAGCTCCTATGTGGGGTACGACCTGACGTCAGTTCCTGCTGCCCTCCAGCTCCTATGTGGGGTACGACCTAACGTCAGTTCCTGCTGCCAGCTGCCCTCCAGTTCCTATGTGGGGTACGACCTAACATCAGTTCCTGCTGCCAGCTGCCCTCCAGCTCCTATGTGGGGTACGACCTGACGTCAGTTCCTGCTGCCCTCCAGCTCCAATGGGGTATGACCTAACGTCAGTTCCTGCTGCCAGCTGCCCTCCAGCTCCCATGTGGGGTACGACCTGACGTCAGTTCCTGCTGCCCTCCAGCTCCTATTGGGTATGACCTAACGTCAGTTCCTGCTGCCAGCTGCCCTCCAGCTCCTATGTGGGGTACGACCTAACGTCAGTTCCTGCTGCCAGCTGCCCTCCAGCTCCTATGTGGGGTACGACCTGACGTCAGTTCCTGCTGCCCTCCAGCTCCTATGTGGGGTACGACCTAACGTCAGTTCCTGCTGCCCTCCAGCTCCTATGGGGTACGACCTAACGTCAGTTGCTGCTGCCAGCTGCCCTCCAGCTCCTATGTGGGGTACGACCTGACGTCAGTTCCTGCTGCCCTCCAGCTCCTATGGGGTATGACCTGACGTCAGTTCCTGCTGCCCTCCAGTTCCTATGTGGGGTACGACCTAACGTCAGTTCCTGCTGCCCTCCAGCTCCTATGTGGGGTACGACCTAACGTCAGTTCCTGCTGCCAGCTGCCCTCCAGCTCCTATGTGGGGTACGACCTGACGTCAGTTCCTGCTGCCCTCCAGCTCCTATGTGGGGTACGACCTAACGTCAGTTCCTGCTGCCCTCCAGCTCCTATGGGGTACGACCTAACGTCAGTTGCTGCTGCCAGCTGCCCTCCAGCTCCTATGTGGGGTACGACCTGACGTCAGTTCCTGCTGCCCTCCAGCTCCTATGGGGTATGACCTGACGTCAGTTCCTGCTGCCCTCCAGTTCCTATGTGGGGTACGACCTAACGTCAGTTCCTGCTGCCCTCCAGCTCCTATGTGGGGTACGACCTAACGTCAGTTCCTGCTGCCAGCTGCCCTCCAGCTCCTATGTGGGGTACGACCTGACGTCAGTTCCTGCTGCCCTCCAGTTCCTATGTGGGGTACGACCTAACGTCAGTTCCTGCTGCCCTCCAGCTCCTATGTGGGGTACGACCTGACGTCAGTTCCTGCTGCCCTCCAGCTCCTATGGGGTACGACCTGACGTCAGTTCCTGCTGCCCTCCAGCTCCTATGTGGGGTACGACCTAACGTCAGTTCCTGCTGCCCTCCAGCTCCTATGTGGGGTACGACCTAACGTCAGTTCCTGCTGCCCTCCAGCTCCTATGTGGGGTACGACCTGACGTCAGTTCCTGCTGCGCTCCAGCTCCTATGTGGGGTACGACCTGACGTCAGTTCCTGCTGCCCTCCAGCTCCTATGTGGGGTACGACCTAACGTCAGTTCCTGCTGCCAGCTGCCCTCCAGCTCCTATGTGGGGTACGACCTGACGTCAGTTCCTGCTGCGCTCCAGCTCCTATGTGGGGTACGACCTGACGTCAGTTCCTGCTGCCCTCCAGCTCCTATGTGGGGTACGACCTAACGTCAGTTCCTGCTGCCCTCCAGCTCCTATGTTGGGTACGACCTGACGTCAGTTCCTGCTGCGCTCCAGCTCCTATGTGGGGTACGACCTGACGTCAGTTCCTGCTGCCAGCTGCCCTCCAGCTCCTATGTGGGGTACGACCTGACGTCGGTTCCTGCTGCCCTCCAGATCCTATGTGGGGTACGACCTAACGTCAGTTCCTGCTGCCAGCTGCCCTCCAGCTCCTATGTGGGGTACGACCTGACGTCAGTTCCTGCTGCGCTCCAGCTCCTATGTGGGGTACGACCTGACGTCAGTTCCTGCTGCCCTCCAGCTCCTATGTGGGGTACGACCTAACGTCAGTTCCTGCTGCCCTCCAGCTACTATGTGGGGTACGACCTGATGTCAGTTCCTGCTGCCCTCCAGTTCCTATGTGGGGTACGACCTAACGTCAGTTCCTGCTGCCCTCCAGCTCCTATGTGGGGTACGACCTAACGTCAGTTCCTGCTGCCCTCCAGCTCCTATGGGGTACGACCTGACGTCAGTTCCTGCTGCCCTCCAGCTCCTATGTGGGGTACGACCTAACGTCAGTTCCTGCTGCCCTCCAGCTCCTATGTGGGGTACGACCTGACGTCAGTTCCTGCTGCCCTCCAGCTCCTATGTGGGGTACGACCTAACGTCAGTTCCTGCTGCCAGCTGCCCTCCAGTTCCTATGTGGGGTACGACCTAACATCAGTTCCTGCTGCCAGCTGCCCTCCAGCTCCTATGTGGGGTACGACCTGACGTCAGTTCCTGCTGCCCTCCAGCTCCAATGGGGTATGACCTAACGTCAGTTCCTGCTGCCAGCTGCCCTCCAGCTCCCATGTGGGGTACGACCTGACGTCAGTTCCTGCTGCCCTCCAGCTCCTATTGGGTATGACCTAACGTCAGTTCCTGCTGCCAGCTGCCCTCCAGCTCCTATGTGGGGTACGACCTAACGTCAGTTCCTGCTGCCAGCTGCCCTCCAGCTCCTATGTGGGGTACGACCTGACGTCAGTTCCTGCTGCCCTCCAGCTCCTATGTGGGGTACGACCTAACGTCAGTTCCTGCTGCCCTCCAGCTCCTATGGGGTACGACCTAACGTCAGTTGCTGCTGCCAGCTGCCCTCCAGCTCCTATGTGGGGTACGACCTGACGTCAGTTCCTGCTGCCCTCCAGCTCCTATGGGGTATGACCTGACGTCAGTTCCTGCTGCCCTCCAGTTCCTATGTGGGGTACGACCTAACGTCAGTTCCTGCTGCCCTCCAGCTCCTATGTGGGGTACGACCTAACGTCAGTTCCTGCTGCCAGCTGCCCTCCAGCTCCTATGTGGGGTACGACCTGACGTCAGTTCCTGCTGCCCTCCAGCTCCTATGTGGGGTACGACCTAACGTCAGTTCCTGCTGCCCTCCAGCTCCTATGGGGTACGACCTAACGTCAGTTGCTGCTGCCAGCTGCCCTCCAGCTCCTATGTGGGGTACGACCTGACGTCAGTTCCTGCTGCCCTCCAGCTCCTATGGGGTATGACCTGACGTCAGTTCCTGCTGCCCTCCAGTTCCTATGTGGGGTACGACCTAACGTCAGTTCCTGCTGCCCTCCAGCTCCTATGTGGGGTACGACCTAACGTCAGTTCCTGCTGCCAGCTGCCCTCCAGCTCCTATGTGGGGTACGACCTGACGTCAGTTCCTGCTGCCCTCCAGTTCCTATGTGGGGTACGACCTAACGTCAGTTCCTGCTGCCCTCCAGCTCCTATGTGGGGTACGACCTGACGTCAGTTCCTGCTGCCCTCCAGCTCCTATGGGGTACGACCTGACGTCAGTTCCTGCTGCCCTCCAGCTCCTATGTGGGGTACGACCTAACGTCAGTTCCTGCTGCCCTCCAGCTCCTATGTGGGGTACGACCTAACGTCAGTTCCTGCTGCCCTCCAGCTCCTATGTGGGGTACGACCTGACGTCAGTTCCTGCTGCGCTCCAGCTCCTATGTGGGGTACGACCTGACGTCAGTTCCTGCTGCCCTCCAGCTCCTATGTGGGGTACGACCTAACGTCAGTTCCTGCTGCCAGCTGCCCTCCAGCTCCTATGTGGGGTACGACCTGACGTCAGTTCCTGCTGCGCTCCAGCTCCTATGTGGGGTACGACCTGACGTCAGTTCCTGCTGCCCTCCAGTTCCTATGTGGGGTACGACCTAACGTCAGTTCCTGCTGCCCTCCAGCTCCTATGTGGGGTACGACCTGACGTCAGTTCCTGCTGCCCTCCAGCTCCTATGGGGTACGACCTGACGTCAGTTCCTGCTGCCCTCCAGCTCCTATGTGGGGTACGACCTAACGTCAGTTCCTGCTGCCCTCCAGCTCCTATGTGGGGTACGACCTAACGTCAGTTCCTGCTGCCCTCCAGCTCCTATGTGGGGTACGACCTGACGTCAGTTCCTGCTGCGCTCCAGCTCCTATGTGGGGTACGACCTGACGTCAGTTCCTGCTGCCCTCCAGCTCCTATGTGGGGTACGTCCTAACGTCAGTTCCTGCTGCCAGCTGCCCTCCAGCTCCTATGTGGGGTACGACCTGACGTCAGTTCCTGCTGCGCTCCAGCTCCTATGTGGGGTACGACCTGACGTCAGTTCCTGCTGCCCTCCAGTTCCTATGTGGGGTACGACCTAACGTCAGTTCCTGCTGCCCTCCAGCTCCTATGTGGGGTACGACCTAACGTCCGTTCCTGCTGCCCTCCAGTTCCTATGTGGGGTACGACCTGACGTCAGTTCCTGCTGCCCTCCAGTTCCTATGTGGGGTACGACCTAACGTCAGTTCCTGCTGCCCTCCAGCTCCTATGTGGGGTACGACCTAACGTCAGTTCCTGCTGCCCTCCAGCTCCTATGTGGGGTACGACCTGACGTCAGTTCCTGCTGCCCTCCAGCTCCTATGGGGTATGACCTGACGTCAGTTCCTGCTGCCCTCCAGTTCCTATGTGGGGTACGACCTAACGTCAGTTCCTGCTGCCCTCCAGCTCCTATGTGGGGTACGACCTAACGTCAGTTCCTGCTGCCAGCTGCCCTCCAGCTCCTATGTGGGGTACGACCTGACGTCAGTTCCTGCTGCCCTCCAGCTCCTATGTGGGGTACGACCTAACGTCAGTTCCTGCTGCCCTCCAGCTCCTATGGGGTACGACCTAACGTCAGTTGCTGCTGCCAGCTGCCCTCCAGCTCCTATGTGGGGTACGACCTGACGTCAGTTCCTGCTGCCCTCCAGCTCCTATGGGGTATGACCTGACGTCAGTTCCTGCTGCCCTCCAGTTCCTATGTGGGGTACGACCTAACGTCAGTTCCTGCTGCCCTCCAGCTCCTATGTGGGGTACGACCTAACGTCAGTTCCTGCTGCCAGCTGCCCTCCAGCTCCTATGTGGGGTACGACCTGACGTCAGTTCCTGCTGCCCTCCAGTTCCTATGTGGGGTACGACCTAACGTCAGTTCCTGCTGCCCTCCAGCTCCTATGTGGGGTACGACCTGACGTCAGTTCCTGCTGCCCTCCAGCTCCTATGGGGTACGACCTGACGTCAGTTCCTGCTGCCCTCCAGCTCCTATGTGGGGTACGACCTAACGTCAGTTCCTGCTGCCCTCCAGCTCCTATGTGGGGTACGACCTAACGTCAGTTCCTGCTGCCCTCCAGCTCCTATGTGGGGTACGACCTGACGTCAGTTCCTGCTGCGCTCCAGCTCCTATGTGGGGTACGACCTGACGTCAGTTCCTGCTGCCCTCCAGCTCCTATGTGGGGTACGACCTAACGTCAGTTCCTGCTGCCAGCTGCCCTCCAGCTCCTATGTGGGGTACGACCTGACGTCAGTTCCTGCTGCGCTCCAGCTCCTATGTGGGGTACGACCTGACGTCAGTTCCTGCTGCCCTCCAGTTCCTATGTGGGGTACGACCTAACGTCAGTTCCTGCTGCCCTCCAGCTCCTATGTGGGGTACGACCTGACGTCAGTTCCTGCTGCCCTCCAGCTCCTATGGGGTACGACCTGACGTCAGTTCCTGCTGCCCTCCAGCTCCTATGTGGGGTACGACCTAACGTCAGTTCCTGCTGCCCTCCAGCTCCTATGTGGGGTACGACCTAACGTCAGTTCCTGCTGCCCTCCAGCTCCTATGTGGGGTACGACCTGACGTCAGTTCCTGCTGCGCTCCAGCTCCTATGTGGGGTACGACCTGACGTCAGTTCCTGCTGCCCTCCAGCTCCTATGTGGGGTACGTCCTAACGTCAGTTCCTGCTGCCAGCTGCCCTCCAGCTCCTATGTGGGGTACGACCTGACGTCAGTTCCTGCTGCGCTCCAGCTCCTATGTGGGGTACGACCTGACGTCAGTTCCTGCTGCCCTCCAGTTCCTATGTGGGGTACGACCTAACGTCAGTTCCTGCTGCCCTCCAGCTCCTATGTGGGGTACGACCTGACGTCAGTTCCTGCTACCCTCCAGTTCCTATGTGGGGTACGACCTGACGTCAGTTCCTGCTGCCCTCCAGTTCCTATGTGGGGTACGACCTAACGTCAGTTCCTGCTGCCCTCCAGCTCCTATGTGGGGTACGACCTAACGTCAGTTCCTGCTGCCCTCCAGCTCCTATGTGGGGTACGACCTGACGTCAGTTCCTGCTGCGCTCCAGCTCCTATGTGGGGTACGACCTGACGTCAGTTCCTGCTGCGCTCCAGCTCCTATGTGGGGTACGACCTGACGTCAGTTCCTGCTGCCAGCTGCCCTCCAGCTCCTATGTGGGGTACGACCTGACGTCAGTTCCTGCTGCCCTCCAGCTCCTATGTGGGGTACGACCTAACGTCAGTTCCTGCTGCCAGCTGCCCTCCAGCTCCTATGTGGGGTACGACCTGACGTCAGTTCCTGCTGCGCTCCAGCTCCTATGTGGGGTACGACCTGACGTCAGTTCCTGCTGCCCTCCAGTTCCAATGTGGGGTACGACCTAACGTCAGTTCCTCCTGCCCTCCAGCTCCTATGTGGGGTACGACCTGACGTCAGTTCCTGCTGCCTTCCAGCTCCTATGGGATACGACCTGACGTCAGTTCCTGCTGCCCTCCAGCTCCTATGTGGGGTACGACCTAACGTCAGTTCCTGCTGCCCTCCAGCTCCTATGTGGGGTACGACCTAACGTCAGTTCCTGCTGCCCTCCAGCTCCTATGTGGGGTACGACCTGACGTCAGTTCCTGCTGCGCTCCAGCTCCTATGTGGGGTACGACCTGACGTCAGTTCCTGCTGCCAGCTGCCCTCCAGTTCCTATGTGGGGTACGACCTAACGTCAGTTCCTGCTGCCCTCCAGCTCCTATGTGGGGTACGACCTAACGTCAGTTCCTGCTGCCCTCCAGCTCCTATGTGGGGTACGACCTAACGTCAGTTCCTGCTGCGCTCCAGCTCCTATGTGGGGTACGACCTGACGTCAGTTCCTGCTGCCAGCTGCCCTCCAGCTCCTATGTGGGGTACGACCTGACGTCAGTTCCTGCTGCCCTCCAGCTCCTATGTGGGGTACGACCTAACGTCAGTTCCTGCTGCCAGCTGCCCTCCAGCTCCTATGTGGGGTACGACCTGACGTCAGTTCCTGCTGCGCTCCAGCTCCTATGTGGGGTACGACCTGACGTCAGTTCCTGCTGCCCTCCAGTTCCAATGTGGGGTACGACCTAACGTCAGTTCCTGCTGCCCTCCAGCTCCTATGTGGGGTACGACCTGACGTCAGTTCCTGCTGTCCTCCAGCTCCTATGGGATACGACCTGACGTCAGTTCCTGCTGCCCTCCAGCTCCTATGTGGGGTACGACCTAACGTCAGTTCCTGCTGCCCTCCAGCTCCTATGTGGGGTACAACCTAACGTCAGTTCCTGCTGCCCTCCAGCTCCTATGTGGGGTACGACCTGACGTCAGTTCCTGCTGCGCTCCAGGTCCTATGTGGGGTACGACCTGACGTCAGTTCCTGCTGCCAGCTGCCCTCCAGCTCCTATGTGGGGTACGACCTGACGTCAGTTCCTGCTGCCCTCCAGCTCCTATGTGGGGTACGACCTAACGTCAGTTCCTGCTGCCAGCTGCCCTCCAGCTCCTATGTGGGGTACGACCTGACGTCAGTTCCTGCTGCGCTCCAGCTCCTATGTGGGGTACGACCTGACGTCAGTTCCTGCTGCCCTCCAGTTCCTATGTGGGGTACGACCTAACGTCAGTTCCTGCTGCCCTCCAGCTCCTATGTGGGGTACGACCTGACGTCAGTTCCTGCTGCCCTCCAGTTCCTATGTGGGGTACGACCTAACGTCAGTTCCTGCTGCCCTCCAGCTCCTATGTGGGGTACGACCTAACGTCAGTTCCTGCTGCCCTCCAGCTCCTATGGGGTACGACCTGACGTCAGTTCCTGCTGCCCTCCAGCTCCTATGTGGGTTACGACCTAACGTCAGTTCCTGCTGCCCTCCAGCTCCTATGTGGGGTACGACCTGACGTCAGTTCCTGCTGCCCTCCAGCTCCTATGTGGGGTACGACCTAACGTCAGTTCCTGCTGCCAGCTGCCCTCCAGTTCCTATGTGGGGTACGACCTAACATCAGTTCCTGCTGCCAGCTGCCCTCCAGCTCCTATGTGGGGTACGACCTGACGTCAGTTCCTGCTGCCAGCTGCCTTCCAGCTCCTATGTGGGGTACGACCTGACGTCAGTTCCTGCTGCCCTCCAGCTCCTATATGGGGTACGACCTAACGTCAGTTCCTGCTGCCAGCTGCCCTCCAGCTCCTATGTGGGGTACGACCTGACGTCAGTTCCTGCTGCGCTCCAGCTCCTATGTGGGGTACGACCTGACGTCAGTTCCTGCTGCCCTCCAGTTCCTATGTGGGGTACGACCTAACGTCAGTTCCTGCTGCCCTCCAGCTCCTATGTGGGGTACGACCTGACGTCAGTTCCTGCTGCCCTCCAGTTCCTATGTGGGGTACGACCTAACGTCAGTTCCTGCTGCCCTCCAGCTCCTATGTGGGGTACGACCTAACGTCAGTTCCTGCTGCCCTCCAGCTCCTATGGGGTACGACCTGACGTCAGTTCCTGCTGCCCTCCAGCTCCTATGTGGGGTACGACCTAACGTCAGTTCCTGCTGCCCTCCAGCTCCTATGTGGGGTACGACCTGACGTCAGTTCCTGCTGCCCTCCAGCTCCTATGTGGGGTACGACCTAACGTCAGTTCCTGCTGCCAGCTGCCCTCCAGTTCCTATGTGGGGTACGACCTAACATCAGTTCCTGCTGCCAGCTGCCCTCCAGCTCCTATGTGGGGTACGACCTGACGTCAGTTCCTGCTGCCCTCCAGCTCCAATGGGGTATGACCTAACGTCAGTTCCTGCTGCCAGCTGCCCTCCAGCTCCCATGTGGGGTACGACCTGACGTCAGTTCCTGCTGCCCTCCAGTTCCTATGTGGGGTACGACCTAACGTCAGTTCCTGCTGCCCTCCAGCTCCTATGTGGGGTACGACCTGACGTCAGTTCCTGCTGCCCTCCAGTTCCTATGTGGGGTACGACCTAACGTCAGTTCCTGCTGCCCTCCAGCTCCTATGTGGGGTACGACCTAACGTCAGTTCCTGCCAGCTGCCCTCCAGCTCCTATGGGGTACGACCTGACGTCAGTTCCTGCTGCCCTCCAGCTCCTATGTGGGGTACGACCTAACGTCAGTTCCTGCTGCCCTCCAGCTCCTATGTGGGGTACGACCTGACGTCAGTTCCTGCTGCCCTCCAGCTCCTATGTGGGGTACGACCTAACGTCAGTTCCTGCTGCCAGCTGCCCTCCAGTTCCTATGTGGGGTACGACCTAACATCAGTTCCTGCTGCCAGCTGCCCTCCAGCTCCTATGTGGGGTACGACCTGACGTCAGTTCCTGCTGCCCTCCAGCTCCAATGGGGTATGACCTAACGTCAGTTCCTGCTGCCAGCTGCCCTCCAGCTCCTATGTGGGGTACGACCTGACGTCAGTTCCTGCTGCCCTCCAGCTCCTATTGGGTATGACCTAACGTCAGTTCCTGCTGCCAGCTGCCCTCCAGCTCCTATGTGGGGTACGACCTAACGTCAGTTCCTGCTGCCAGCTGCCCTCCAGCTCCTATGTGGGGTACGACCTGACGTCAGTTCCTGCTGCCCTCCAGCTCCTATGTGGGGTACGACCTAACGTCAGTTCCTGCTGCCCTCCAGCTCCTATGGGGTACGACCTAACGTCAGTTGCTGCTGCCAGCTGCCCTCCAGCTCCTATGTGGGGTACGACCTGACGTCAGTTCCTGCTGCCCTCCAGCTCCTATGGGGTATGACCTAACGTCAGTTCCTGCTGCCCTCCAGCTCCTATGTGGGGTACGACCTAACGTCAGTTCCTGCTGCCAGCTGCCCTCCAGCTCCTATGTGGGGTACGACCTGACGTCAGTTCCTGCTGCCCTCCAGTTCCTATGTGGGGTACGACCTAACGTCAGTTCCTGCTGCCCTCCAGTTCCTATGTGGGGTACGACCTAACGTCAGTTCCTGCTGCCCTCCAGCTCCTATGTGGGGTACGACCTAACGTCAGTTCCTGCTGCCCTCCAGCTCCTATGTGGGGTACGACCTGACGTCAGTTCCTGCTGCGCTCCAGCTCCTATGTGGGGTACGACCTGACGTCAGTTCCTGCTGCCAGCTGCCCTCCAGCTCCTATGTGGGGTACGACCTGACGTCAGTTCCTGCTGCCCTCCAGCTCCTATGTGGGGTACGACCTAACGTCAGTTCCTGCTGCCAGCTGCCCTCCAGCTCCTATGTGGGGTACGACCTGACGTCAGTTCCTGCTGCGCTCCAGCTCCTATGTGGGGTACGACCTGACGTCAGTTCCTGCTGCCCTCCAGTTCCTATGTGGGGTACGACCTAACGTCAGTTCCTGCTGCCCTCCAGCTCCTATGTGGGGTACGACCTGACGTCAGTTCCTGCTGCCCTCCAGCTCCTATGGGGTACGACCTGACGTCAGTTCCTGCTGCCCTCCAGCTCCTATGTGGGGTACGACCTAACGTCAGTTCCTGCTGCCCTCCAGCTCCTATGTGGGGTACGACCTAACGTCAGTTCCTGCTGCCCTCCAGCTCCTATGTGGGGTACGACCTGACGTCAGTTCCTGCTGCGCTCCAGCTCCTATGTGGGGTACGACCTGACGTCAGTTCCTGCTGCCAGCTGCCCTCCAGCTCCTATGTGGGGTACGACCTGACGTCAGTTCCTGCTGCCCTCCAGCTCCTATGTGGGGTACGACCTAACGTCAGTTCCTGCTGCCAGCTGCCCTCCAGCTCCTATGTGGGGTACGACCTGACGTCAGTTCCTGCTGCCAGCTGCCCTCCAGCTCCTATGTGGGGTACGACCTGACTTCAGTTCCTGCTGCCCTCCAGTTCCTATGTGGGGTACGACCTAACGTCAGTTCCTGCTGCCCTCCAGCTCCTATGTGGGGTACGACCTGACGTCAGTTCCTGCTGCCCTCCAGTTCCTATGTGGGGTACGACCTAACGTCAGTTCCTGCTGCCCTCCAGCTCCTATGTGGGGTACGACCTAACGTCAGTTCCTGCTGCCCTCCAGCTCCTATGGGGTACGACCTGACGTCAGTTCCTGCTGCCCTCCAGCTCCTATGTGGGGTACGACCTAACGTCAGTTCCTGCTGCCCTCCAGCTCCTATGTGGGGTACGACCTGACGTCAGTTCCTGCTGCCCTCCAGTTCCTATGTGGGGTACGACCTAACGTCAGTTCCTGCTGCCCTCCAGCTCCTATGTGGGGTACGACCTAACGTCAGTTCCTGCTGCCCTCCAGCTCCTATGGGGTACGACCTGACGTCAGTTCCTGCTGCCCTCCAGCTCCTATGTGGGGTACGACCTAACGTCAGTTCCTGCTGCCCTCCAGCTCCTATGTGGGGTACGACCTGACGTCAGTTCCTGCTGCCCTCCAGCTCCTATGTGGGGTACGACCTAACGTCAGTTCCTGCTGCGCTCCAGCTCCTATGTGGGGTACGACCTGACGTCAGTTCCTGCTGCCCTCCAGTTCCTATGTGGGGTACGACCTAACGTCAGTTCCTGCTGCCCTCCAGCTCCTATGTGGGGTACGACCTGACGTCAGTTCCTGCTGCCCTCCAGTTCCTATGTGGGGTACGACCTAACGTCAGTTCCTGCTGCCCTCCAGCTCCTATGTGGGGTACGACCTGACGTCAGTTCCTGCTGCCCTCCAGCTCCTATGGGGTACGACCTGACGTCAGTTCCTGCTGCCCTCCAGCTCCTATGTGGGGTACGACCTAACGTCAGTTCCTGCTGCCCTCCAGCTCCTATGTGGGGTACGACCTAACGTCAGTTCCTGCTGCCCTCCAGCTCCTATGTGGGGTACGACCTGACGTCAGTTCCTGCTGCGCTCCAGCTCCTATGTGGGGTACGACCTGACGTCAGTTCCTGCTGCCAGCTGCCCTCCAGCTCCTATGTGGGGTACGACCTGACGTCAGTTCCTGCTGCCCTCCAGCTCCTATGTGGGGTACGACCTAACGTCAGTTCCTGCTGCCAGCTGCCCTCCAGCTCCTATGTGGGGTACGACCTGACGTCAGTTCCTGCTGCCAGCTGCCCTCCAGCTCCTATGTGGGGTACGACCTGACGTCAGTTCCTGCTGCCCTCCAGTTCCTATGTGGGGTACGACCTAACGTCAGTTCCTGCTGCCCTCCAGCTCCTATGTGGGGTACGACCTGACGTCAGTTCCTGCTGCCCTCCAGTTCCTATGTGGGGTACGACCTAACGTCAGTTCCTGCTGCCCTCCAGCTCCTATGTGGGGTACGACCTAACGTCAGTTCCTGCTGCCCTCCAGCTCCTATGGGGTACGACCTGACGTCAGTTCCTGCTGCCCTCCAGCTCCTATGTGGGGTACGACCTAACGTCAGTTCCTGCTGCCCTCCAGCTCCTATGTGGGGTACGACCTGACGTCAGTTCCTGCTGCCCTCCAGCTCCTATGTGGGGTACGACCTAACGTCAGTTCCTGCTGCCAGCTGCCCTCCAGTTCCTATGTGGGGTACGACCTAACATCAGTTCCTGCTGCCAGCTGCCCTCCAGCTCCTATGTGGGGTACGACCTGACGTCAGTTCCTGCTGCCAGCTGCCCTCCAGCTCCTATGTGGGGTACGACCTGACGTCAGTTCCTGCTGCCCTCCAGCTCCTATGTGGGGTACGACCTAACGTCAGTTCCTGCTGCCAGCTGCCCTCCAGCTCCTATGTGGGGTACGACCTGACGTCAGTTCCTGCTGCGCTCCAGCTCCTATGTGGGGTACGACCTGACGTCAGTTCCTGCTGCCCTCCAGTTCCTATGTGGGGTACGACCTAACGTCAGTTCCTGCTGCCCTCCAGCTCCTATGTGGGGTACGACCTGACGTCAGTTCCTGCTGCCCTCCAGTTCCTATGTGGGGTACGACCTAACGTCAGTTCCTGCTGCCCTCCAGCTCCTATGTGGGGTACGACCTAACGTCAGTTCCTGCTGCCCTCCAGCTCCTATGGGGTACGACCTGACGTCAGTTCCTGCTGCCCTCCAGCTCCTATGTGGGTTACGACCTAACGTCAGTTCCTGCTGCCCTCCAGCTCCTATGTGGGGTACAACCTGACGTCAGTTCCTGCTGCCCTCCAGCTCCTATGTGGGGTACGACCTAACGTCAGTTCCTGCTGCCAGCTGCCCTCCAGTTCCTATGTGGGGTACGACCTAACGTCAGTTCCTGCTGCCAGCTGCCCTCCAGCTCCCATGTGGGGTACGACCTGACGTCAGTTCCTGCTGCCCTCCAGCTCCTATTGGGTATGACCTAACGTCAGTTCCTGCTGCCAGCTGCCCTCCAGCTCCTATGTGGGGTACGACCTAACGTCAGTTCCTGCTGCCAGCTGCCCTCCAGCTCCTATGTGGGGTACGACCTGACGTCAGTTCCTGCTGCCCTCCAGTTCCTATGTGGGGTACGACCTGACGTCAGTTCCTGCTGCCCTCCAGCTCCTATGTGGGGTACGACCTGACGTCTGTTCCTGCTGCCCTCCAGCTCCTATGTGGGGTACGACCTGACGTCAGTTCCTGCTGCCCTCCAGCTCCTATGGGGTACGACCTGACGTCAGTTCCTGCTGCCCTCCAGCTCCTATGTGGGGTACGACCTGACGTCAGGTCCTGCTGCCAGCTGCCCTCCAGTTCCTATGTGGGGTACGACCTGACGTCAGTTCCTGCTGCCCTCCAGCTCCTATGTGGGGTACGACCTAACGTCAGTTCCTGCTGCCCTCCAGTTCCTATGTGGGGTACGACCTAACGTCAGTTCCTGCTGCCCTCCAGCTCCTATGTGGGGTACGACCTAACGTCAGTTCCTGCTGCCCTCCAGCTCCTATGTGGGGTACGACCTGACGTCAGTTCCTGCTGCCAGCTGCCCTCCAGTTCCTATGTGGGGTACTACCTGACGTCAGTTCCTGCTGCCCTCCAGCTCCTATGTGGGGTACGACCTGACGTCAGTTCCTGCTGCCAGCTGCCCTTCAGCTCCTATGAAGTTCCTGCTGCCCTCCAGCTCCTATGTGGGGTACGACCTAACGTCAGTTCCTGCTGCCCTCCAGCTCCTATGTGGGGTACGACCTAACGTCAGTTCCTGCTGCCCTCCAGTTCCTATCTGGGGTACGACCTAACGTCAGTTCCTGCTGCCCTCCAGCTCCTATGTGGGGTACGACCTAACGTCAGTTCCTTCTGCCCTCCAGCTCCTATGTGGGGTACGACCTGACGTCAGTTCCTGCTGCCAGCTGCCCTCCAGCTCCTATGTGGGGTACGACCTAACGTCAGTTCCTGCTGCCCTCCAGCTCCTATGTGGGGTACGACCTAACGTCAGTTCCTGCTGCCCTCCAGCTCCTATGTGGGGTACGAACTGACGTCAGTTCCTGCTGCCAGCTGCCCTCCAGTTCCTATGTGGGGTACGACCTAACGTCAGTTCCTGCTGCCCTCCAGTTCCTATGTGGGGTACGACCTGACGTCAGTTCCTGCTGCCAGCTGCCCTCCAGTTCCTATGTGGGGTACGACCTAACGTCAGTTCCTGCTGCCAGCTGCCCTCCAGTTCCTATGTGGGGTACGACCTAACATCAGTTCCTGCTGCCAGCTGCCCTCCAGCTCCCATGTGGGGTACGACCTGACGTCAGTTCCTGCTGCCCTCCAGCTCCTATTGGGTATGACCTAACGTCAGTTCCTGCTGCCAGCTGCCCTCCAGCTCCTATGTGGGGTACGACCTAACGTCAGTTCCTGCTGCCAGTTGCCCTCCAGCTCCTATGTGGGGTACGACCTGACGCCAGTTCCTGCTGCCCTCCAGTTCCTATGTGGGGTACGACCTGACGTCAGTTCCTGCTGCCCTCCAGCTCCTATGTGGGGTACGACCTGACGTCTGTTCCTGCTGCCCTCCAGCTCCTATGTGGGGTACGACCTGACGTCAGTTCCTGCTGCCCTCCAGCTCCTATGGGGTACGACCTGACGTCAGTTCCTGCTGCCCTCCAGCTCCTATGTGGGGTACGACCTGACGTCAGTTCCTGCTGCCAGCTGCCCTCCAGTTCCTATGTGGGGTACGACCTGACGTCAGTTCCTGCTGCCCTCCAGCTCCTATGTGGGGTACGACCTAACGTCAGTTCCTGCTGCCCTCCAGTTCCTATGTGGGGTACGACCTAACGTCAGTTCCTGCTGCCCTCCAGCTCCTATGTGGGGTACGACCTAACGTCAGTTCCTGCTGCCCTCCAGCTCCTATGTGGGGTACGACCTGACGTCAGTTCCTGCTGCCAGCTGCCCTCCAGTTCCTATGTGGGGTACTACCTGACGTCAGTTCCTGCTGCCCTCCAGCTCCTATGTGGGGTACGACCTGACGTCAGTTCCTGCTGCCAGCTGCCCTTCAGCTCCTATGAAGTTCCTGCTGCCCTCCAGCTCCTATGTGGGGTACGACCTAACGTCAGTTCCTGCTGCCCTCCAGCTCCTATGTGGGGTACGACCTAACGTCAGTTCCTGCTGCCCTCCAGTTCCTATCTGGGGTACGACCTAACGTCAGTTCCTGCTGCCCTCCAGCTCCTATGTGGGGTACGACCTAACGTCAGTTCCTTCTGCCCTCCAGCTCCTATGTGGGGTACGACCTGACGTCAGTTCCTGCTGCCAGCTGCCCTCCAGCTCCTATGTGGGGTACGACCTAACGTCAGTTCCTGCTGCCCTCCAGCTCCTATGTGGGGTACGACCTAACGTCAGTTCCTGCTGCCCTCCAGCTCCTATGTGGGGTACGACCTGACGTCAGTTCCTGCTGCCAGCTGCCCTCCAGTTCCTATGTGGGGTACGACCTAACGTCAGTTCCTGCTGCCCTCCAGTTCCTATGTGGGGTACGACCTGACGTCAGTTCCTGCTGCCCTCCAGCTCCTATGTGGGGTACGACCTAACGTCAGTTCCTGCTGCCAGCTGCCCTCTAGTTCCTATGTGGGGTACGACCTAACGTCAGTTCCTGCTGCCAGCTGCCCTCCAGTTCCTATGTGGGGTACGACCTAACGTCAGTTCCTTCTGCCCTCCAGCTCCTATGTGGGGTACGACCTGACGTCAGTTCCTGCTGCCAGCTGCCCTCCAGTTCCTATGTGGGGTACGACCTGACGTCAGTTCCTGCTGCCCTCCAGCTCCTATGTGGGGTACGACCTGATGTCAGTTCCTGCTGCCAGCTGCCCTCCAGCTCCTATGTGGGGTACGACCTAACGTCAGTTCCTGCTGCCCTTCAGCTCCTATGTGGGGTACGACCTAACGTCAGTTCCTGCTGCCCTCCAGCTCCTATGTGGGGTACGACCTGACGTCAGTTCCTGCTGCCAGCTGCCCTCCAGTTCCTATGTGGGGTACGACCTAACGTCAGTTCCTGCTGCCCTCCAGCTCCTATGTGGGGTACGACCTGACGTCAGTTCCTGCTGCCCTCCAGTTCCTATGTGGGGTACGACTTGACGTCAGTTCCTGCTGCCAGCTGCCCTCCAGTTCCTATGTGGGGTACGACCTAACGTCAGTTCCTGCTGCCCTCCAGCTCCTATGTGGGGTACGACCTGACGTCAGTTCCTGCTGCCAGCTGCCCTCCAGTTCCTATGTGAGGTACGACCTAACGTCAGTTCCTGCTGCCAGCTGCCCTCCAGTTCCTATGTGAGGTACGACCTAACGTCAATTCCTGCTGCCAGCTGCCCTCTAGTTCCTATGTGGGGTACGACCTAACGTCAGTTCCTGCTGCCAGCTGCCCTCCAGTTCCTATGTGAGGTACGACCTGACGTCAGTTCCTGCTGCCCTCCAGATCCTATGTGGGGTACGACCTGACGTCAGTTCCTGCTGCCAGCTGCCCTCCAGTTCCTATGTGGGGTACGACCTGACGTCAGTTCCTGCTGCCCTCCAGCTCCTATGTGGGGTACGACCTGACGTCAGTTCCTGCTGCCAGCTACCCTCCAGTTCCTATGTGGGGTACGACCTAACGTCAGTTCCTGCTGCCCTCCAGTTCTTATGTGAGGTACGACCTGACGTCAGTTCCTGCTGCCAGCTGCCCTCCAGTTCCTATGTGGGGTACGACCTAACGTCAGTTCCAGCTGCCCTCCAGCTCCTATGTGGGGTACGACCTGACGTCAGTTCCTGCTGCCAGCTGCCCTCCAGCTCCTATGTGGGGTACGACCTGACGTCAGTTCCTGCTGCCCTCCAGTTCCTATGTGGGGTACGACCTAACGTCAGTTCCTGCTGCCCTCCAGTTCCTATGTGGGGTACGACCTGACGTCAGTTCCTGCTGCCCTCCAGCTCCTATGTGGGGTACGACCTAACGTCAGTTCCTGCTGCCCTCCAGCTCCTATGTGGGGTACGACCTGACGTCAGTTCCTGCTGCCAGCTGCCCTCCAGTTCCTATGTGGGGTACGACCTAACGTCAGTTCCTGCTGCCCTCCAGCTCCTATGTGGGGTACGACCTGACGTCAGTTCCTGCTGCCCTCCAGCTCCTATGTTCTGTCTCTAAAGGAAGGAGGAGGTTGGTAGTCATTCAGTCACATAGGTTCTGTCCCTAAATGAGGAGGTTGGTAGTAAATCAGATTTACTGTTTCTGACTCATGTTCCTGTTTGTTTGTTGTTGGGAATAAGACAACCATCACCTTCTGTCTGTCAATAACATCTAATTACCAAGACAACCATCAGCTCTGTCTGTCAATAACATCTAATTACCAAGACAACCATCACCTTCTGTCTGTCAATAACATCTAATTACCAAGACAACCATCACCTTCTGTCTGTCAATAACATCTAATTACCAAGGCAACCATCAGCTCTGTCTGTCAATAACATCTAATTACCAAGACAACCAATACCTTCTGTCTGTCAATAACATCTAATTACCAAGACAACCATCACCTTCTGTCTGTCAATATCATCTAATTACCAAGGCAACCATCACCTTCTGTCTGTCAATAACAGCTAATTACCAAGGCAACTATCAGCTCTGTCTGTCAATAACATCTAATTACCAAGACAACCATCACCTTCTGTCTGTCGATAACAGCTAATTACCAAGGCAACCATCACCTTCTGTCTGTCAATAACAGCTAATTACCAAGGCAACCATCAGCTCTGTCTGTCATTAACATCTAATTACCAAGAGAACCATCAGCTCTGTCTGTCAATAACATCTAATTACCAAGGCAACCATCACCTTCTGTCTGTCGATAACAGCTAATTACCAAGGCAACCATCAGCTCTCTGTCAATAACATCTAATTACCAAGACAACCATCAGCTCTGTCTGTCAATAACAGCTAATTACCAAGACAACCATCAGCTCTGTCTGTCAATAACATCTAATTACCAAGACAACCATCAGCTCTGTCTGTCAATAACATCTAATTACCAAGACAACCATCAGCTCTGTCTGTCAATAACATCTAATTACCAAGACAACCATCAGCTCTGTCTGTCAATAACAGCTAATTACCAAGACGACCATCAGCTCTGTCTGTCAATAACATCTAATTACCAAGACAACCATCAGCTCTGTCTGTCAATAACATCTAATTACCAAGACAACCATCAGCTCTGTCTGTCAATAACATCTAATTACCAAGACAACCATCACCTTCTGTCTGTCAATAACATCTAATTACCAAGACAACCATCAGCTCTGTCTGTCAATAACATCTAATTACCAAGACAACCATCAGCTCTGTCTGTCAATAACAGCTAATTACCAAGACAACCATCACCATCTGTCTGTCAATAACATCTAATTACCAAGACAACCATCAGCTCTGTCTGTCAATAACATCTAATTACCAAGACAACCATCACCTTCTGTCTGTCAATAACATCTAATTACCAAGACAACCAATACCTTCTGTCTGTCAATAACAGCTAATTACCAAGACAACCATCAGCTCTGTCTGTCAATAACATCGAATTACCAAGACAACCATCAGCTCTGTCTGTCAATAACATCTAATTACCAAGACAACCATCACCTTCTGTCTGTCAATAACATCTAATTACCAAGACAACCAATACCTTCTGTCTGTCAATAACATCTAATTACCAAGACAACCATCACCTTCTGTCTGTCAATAACATCTAATTACCAAGACAACCAATACCTTCTGTCTGTCAATAACATCTAATTACCAAGACAACCATCACCTTCTGTCTGTCAATAACATCTAATTACCAAGACAACCAATACCTTCTGTCTGTCAATAACATCTAATTACCAAGACAACCATCACCTTCTGTCTGTCAATAACAGCTAATTACCAAGACAACCATCACCTTCTGTCTGTCAATAACATCTAATTACCAAGGCAACCATCAGCTCTGTCTGTCAATAACATCTAATTACCAAGACAACCAATACCTTCTGTCTGTCAATAACATCTAATTACCAAGACAACCATCACCTTCTGTCTGTCGATAACAGCTAATTACCAAGGCAACCATCACCTTCTGTCTGTCAATAACAGCTAATTACCAAGGCAACCATCAGCTCTGTCTGTCATTAACATCTAATTACCAAGAGAACCATCAGCTCTGTCTGTCAATAACATCTAATTACCAAGGCAACCATCACCTTCTGTCTGTCGATAACAGCTAATTACCAAGACAACCATCAGCTCTGTCTGTCAATAACATCTAATTACCAAGACAACCATCAGCTCTGTCTGTCAATAACAGCTAATTACCAAGACAACCATCAGCTCTGTCTGTCAATAACATCTAATTACCAAGACAACCATCAGCTCTGTCTGTCAATAACATCTAATTACCAAGACAACCATCAGCTCTGTCTGTCAATAACATCTAATTACCAAGACAACCATCACCTTCTGTCTGTCAATAACATCTAATTACCAAGACAACCATCAGCTCTGTCTGTCAATAACATCTAATTACCAAGACAACCATCAGCTCTGTCTGTCAATAACAGCTAATTACCAAGACAACCATCACCATCTGTCTGTCAATAACATCTAATTACCAAGACAACCATCAGCTCTGTCTGTCAATAACATCTAATTACCAAGACAACCATCACCTTCTGTCTGTCAATAACATCTAATTACCAAGACAACCAATACCTTCTGTCTGTCAATAACAGCTAATTACCAAGACAACCATCAGCTCTGTCTGTCAATAACATCGAATTACCAAGACAACCATCAGCTCTGTCTGTCAATAACATCTAATTACCAAGACAACCATCACCTTCTGTCTGTCAATAACATCTAATTACCAAGACAACCAATACCTTCTGTCTGTCAATAACATCTAATTACCAAGACAACCATCACCTTCTGTCTGTCAATAACATCTAATTACCAAGACAACCAATACCTTCTGTCTGTCAATAACATCTAATTACCAAGACAACCATCACCTTCTGTCTGTCAATAACATCTAATTACCAAGACAACCAATACCTTCTGTCTGTCAATAACATCTAATTACCAAGACAACCATCACCTTCTGTCTGTCAATAACATCTAATTACCAAGACAACCATCACCTTCTGTCTGTCAATAACATCTAATTACCAAGGCAACCATCAGCTCTGTCTGTCAATAACATCTAATTACCAAGACAACCAATACCTTCTGTCTGTCAATAACATCTAATTACCAAGACAACCATCACCTTCTGTCTGTCAATATCATCTAATTACCAAGGCAACCATCACCTTCTGTCTGTCAATAACAGCTAATTACCAAGGCAACTATCAGCTCTGTCTGTCAATAACATCTAATTACCAAGACAACCATCACCTTCTGTCTGTCGATAACAGCTAATTACCAAGGCAACCATCACCTTCTGTCTGTCAATAACAGCTAATTACCAAGGCAACCATCAGCTCTGTCTGTCATTAACATCTAATTACCAAGAGAACCATCAGCTCTGTCTGTCAATAACATCTAATTACCAAGGCAACCATCACCTTCTGTCTGTCGATAACAGCTAATTACCAAGGCAACCATCAGCTCTCTGTCAATAACATCTAATTACCAAGACAACCATCAGCTCTGTCTGTCAATAACAGCTAATTACCAAGACAACCATCAGCTCTGTCTGTCAATAACAGCTAATTACCAAGACAACCATCAGCTCTGTCTGTCAATAACATCTAATTACCAAGACAACCATCAGCTCTGTCTGTCAATAACATCTAATTACCAAGACAACCATCAGCTCTGTCTGTCAATAACAGCTAATTACCAAGACAACCATCAGCTCTGTCTGTCAATAACATCTAATTACCAAGACAACCATCAGCTCTGTCTGTCAATAACATCTAATTACCAAGACAACCATCAGCTCTGTCTGTCAATAACATCTAATTACCAAGACAACCATCACCTTCTGTCTGTCAATAACATCTAATTACCAAGACAACCATCAGCTCTGTCTGTCAATAACATCTAATTACCAAGACAACCATCAGCTCTGTCTGTCAATAACAGCTAATTACCAAGACAACCATCACCATCTGTCTGTCAATAACATCTAATTACCAAGACAACCATCAGCTCTGTCTGTCAATAACATCTAATTACCAAGACAACCATCACCTTCTGTCTGTCAATAACATCTAATTACCAAGACAACCAATACCTTCTGTCTGTCAATAACAGCTAATTACCAAGACAACCATCAGCTCTGTCTGTCAATAACATCGAATTACCAAGACAACCATCAGCTCTGTCTGTCAATAACATCTAATTACCAAGACAACCATCACCTTCTGTCTGTCAATAACATCTAATTACCAAGACAACCAATACCTTCTGTCTGTCAATAACATCTAATTACCAAGACAACCATCACCTTCTGTCTGTCAATAACATCTAATTACCAAGACAACCAATACCTTCTGTCTGTCAATAACATCTAATTACCAAGACAACCATCACCTTCTGTCTGTCAATAACATCTAATTACCAAGACAACCAATACCTTCTGTCTGTCAATAACATCTAATTACCAAGACAACCATCACCTTCTGTCTGTCAATAACAGCTAATTACCAAGACAACCATCACCTTCTGTCTGTCAATAACATCTAATTACCAAGGCAACCATCAGCTCTGTCTGTCAATAACATCTAATTACCAAGACAACCAATACCTTCTGTCTGTCAATAACATCTAATTACCAAGACAACCATCACCTTCTGTCTGTCGATAACAGCTAATTACCAAGGCAACCATCACCTTCTGTCTGTCAATAACAGCTAATTACCAAGGCAACCATCAGCTCTGTCTGTCATTAACATCTAATTACCAAGAGAACCATCAGCTCTGTCTGTCAATAACATCTAATTACCAAGGCAACCATCACCTTCTGTCTGTCGATAACAGCTAATTACCAAGACAACCATCAGCTCTGTCTGTCAATAACATCTAATTACCAAGACAACCATCAGCTCTGTCTGTCAATAACAGCTAATTACCAAGACAACCATCAGCTCTGTCTGTCAATAACATCTAATTACCAAGACAACCATCAGCTCTGTCTGTCAATAACATCTAATTACCAAGACAACCATCAGCTCTGTCTGTCAATAACATCTAATTACCAAGACAACCATCACCTTCTGTCTGTCAATAACATCTAATTACCAAGACAACCATCAGCTCTGTCTGTCAATAACATCTAATTACCAAGACAACCATCAGCTCTGTCTGTCAATAACAGCTAATTACCAAGACAACCATCACCATCTGTCTGTCAATAACATCTAATTACCAAGACAACCATCAGCTCTGTCTGTCAATAACATCTAATTACCAAGACAACCATCACCTTCTGTCTGTCAATAACATCTAATTACCAAGACAACCAATACCTTCTGTCTGTCAATAACAGCTAATTACCAAGACAACCATCAGCTCTGTCTGTCAATAACATCGAATTACCAAGACAACCATCAGCTCTGTCTGTCAATAACATCTAATTACCAAGACAACCATCACCTTCTGTCTGTCAATAACATCTAATTACCAAGACAACCAATACCTTCTGTCTGTCAATAACATCTAATTACCAAGACAACCATCACCTTCTGTCTGTCAATAACATCTAATTACCAAGACAACCAATACCTTCTGTCTGTCAATAACATCTAATTACCAAGACAACCATCACCTTCTGTCTGTCAATAACATCTAATTACCAAGACAACCAATACCTTCTGTCTGTCAATAACATCTAATTACCAAGACAACCATCACCTTCTGTCTGTCAATAACATCTAATTACCAAGACAACCATCACCTTCTGTCTGTCAATAACATCTAATTACCAAGGCAACCATCAGCTCTGTCTGTCAATAACATCTAATTACCAAGACAACCAATACCTTCTGTCTGTCAATAACATCTAATTACCAAGACAACCATCACCTTCTGTCTGTCAATATCATCTAATTACCAAGGCAACCATCACCTTCTGTCTGTCAATAACAGCTAATTACCAAGGCAACTATCAGCTCTGTCTGTCAATAACATCTAATTACCAAGACAACCATCACCTTCTGTCTGTCGATAACAGCTAATTACCAAGGCAACCATCACCTTCTGTCTGTCAATAACAGCTAATTACCAAGGCAACCATCAGCTCTGTCTGTCATTAACATCTAATTACCAAGAGAACCATCAGCTCTGTCTGTCAATAACATCTAATTACCAAGGCAACCATCACCTTCTGTCTGTCGATAACAGCTAATTACCAAGGCAACCATCAGCTCTCTGTCAATAACATCTAATTACCAAGACAACCATCAGCTCTGTCTGTCAATAACAGCTAATTACCAAGACAACCATCAGCTCTGTCTGTCAATAACAGCTAATTACCAAGACAACCATCAGCTCTGTCTGTCAATAACATCTAATTACCAAGACAACCATCAGCTCTGTCTGTCAATAACATCTAATTACCAAGACAACCATCAGCTCTGTCTGTCAATAACAGCTAATTACCAAGACAACCATCAGCTCTGTCTGTCAATAACATCTAATTACCAAGACAACCATCAGCTCTGTCTGTCAATAACATCTAATTACCAAGACAACCATCAGCTCTGTCTGTCAATAACATCTAATTACCAAGACAACCATCACCTTCTGTCTGTCAATAACATCTAATTACCAAGACAACCATCAGCTCTGTCTGTCAATAACATCTAATTACCAAGACAACCATCAGCTCTGTCTGTCAATAACAGCTAATTACCAAGACAACCATCACCATCTGTCTGTCAATAACATCTAATTACCAAGACAACCATCAGCTCTGTCTGTCAATAACATCTAATTACCAAGACAACCATCACCTTCTGTCTGTCAATAACATCTAATTACCAAGACAACCAATACCTTCTGTCTGTCAATAACAGCTAATTACCAAGACAACCATCAGCTCTGTCTGTCAATAACATCGAATTACCAAGACAACCATCAGCTCTGTCTGTCAATAACATCTAATTACCAAGACAACCATCACCTTCTGTCTGTCAATAACATCTAATTACCAAGACAACCATCACCTTCTGTCTGTCAATATCATCTAATTACCAAGGCAACCATCACCTTCTGTCTGTCAATAACAGCTAATTACCAAGGCAACTATCAGCTCTGTCTGTCAATAACATCTAATTACCAAGACAACCATCACCTTCTGTCTGTCGATAACAGCTAATTACCAAGGCAACCATCACCTTCTGTCTGTCAATAACAGCTAATTACCAAGGCAACCATCAGCTCTGTCTGTCATTAACATCTAATTACCAAGAGAACCATCAGCTCTGTCTGTCAATAACATCTAATTACCAAGGCAACCATCACCTTCTGTCTGTCGATAACAGCTAATTACCAAGGCAACCATCAGCTCTCTGTCAATAACATCTAAACACCAAGACAACCATCAGCTCTGTCTGTCAATAACAGCTAATTACCAAGACAACCATCAGCTCTGTCTGTCAATAACATCTAATTACCAAGACAACCATCAGCTCTGTCTGTCAATAACATCTAATTACCAAGACAACCATCAGCTCTGTCTGTCAATAACATCTAATTACCAAGACAACCATCAGCTCTGTCTGTCAATAACAGCTAATTACCAAGACAACCATCAGCTCTGTCTGTCAATAACATCTAATTACCAAGACAACCATCAGCTCTGTCTGTCAATAACATCTAATTACCAAGACAACCATCAGCTCTGTCTGTCAATAACATCTAATTACCAAGACAACCATCACCTTCTGTCTGTCAATAACATCTAATTACCAAGACAACCATCAGCTCTGTCTGTCAATAACATCTAATTACCAAGACAACCATCAGCTCTGTCTGTCAATAACAGCTAATTACCAAGACAACCATCACCATCTGTCTGTCAATAACATCTAATTACCAAGACAACCATCAGCTCTGTCTGTCAATAACATCTAATTACCAAGACAACCATCACCTTCTGTCTGTCAATAACATCTAATTACCAAGACAACCAATACCTTCTGTCTGTCAATAACAGCTAATTACCAAGACAACCATCAGCTCTGTCTGTCAATAACATCTAATTACCAAGACAACCAATACCTTCTGTCTGTCAATAACATCTAATTACCAAGACAACCATCACCTTCTGTCTGTCAATAACATCTAATTACCAAGACAACCATCACCTTCTGTCTGTCAATAACATCTAATTACCAAGGCAACCATCAGCTCTGTCTGTCAATAACATCTAATTACCAAGACAACCAATACCTTCTGTCTGTCAATAACATCTAATTACCAAGACAACCATCACCTTCTGTCTGTCAATATCATCTAATTACCAAGGCAACCATCACCTTCTGTCTGTCAATAACAGCTAATTACCAAGGCAACTATCAGCTCTGTCTGTCAATAACATCTAATTACCAAGACAACCATCACCTTCTGTCTGTCGATAACAGCTAATTACCAAGGCAACCATCACCTTCTGTCTGTCAATAACAGCTAATTACCAAGGCAACCATCAGCTCTGTCTGTCATTAACATCTAATTACCAAGAGAACCATCAGCTCTGTCTGTCAATAACATCTAATTACCAAGGCAACCATCACCTTCTGTCTGTCGATAACAGCTAATTACCAAGGCAACCATCAGCTCTCTGTCAATAACATCTAATTACCAAGACAACCATCAGCTCTGTCTGTCAATAACAGCTAATTACCAAGACAACCATCAGCTCTGTCTGTCAATAACAGCTAATTACCAAGACAACCATCAGCTCTGTCTGTCAATAACATCTAATTACCAAGACAACCATCAGCTCTGTCTGTCAATAACATCTAATTACCAAGACAACCATCAGCTCTGTCTGTCAATAACAGCTAATTACCAAGACAACCATCAGCTCTGTCTGTCAATAACATCTAATTACCAAGACAACCATCAGCTCTGTCTGTCAATAACATCTAATTACCAAGACAACCATCAGCTCTGTCTGTCAATAACATCTAATTACCAAGACAACCATCACCTTCTGTCTGTCAATAACATCTAATTACCAAGACAACCATCAGCTCTGTCTGTCAATAACATCTAATTACCAAGACAACCATCAGCTCTGTCTGTCAATAACAGCTAATTACCAAGACAACCATCACCATCTGTCTGTCAATAACATCTAATTACCAAGACAACCATCAGCTCTGTCTGTCAATAACATCTAATTACCAAGACAACCATCACCTTCTGTCTGTCAATAACATCTAATTACCAAGACAACCAATACCTTCTGTCTGTCAATAACAGCTAATTACCAAGACAACCATCAGCTCTGTCTGTCAATAACATCGAATTACCAAGACAACCATCAGCTCTGTCTGTCAATAACATCTAATTACCAAGACAACCATCACCTTCTGTCTGTCAATAACATCTAATTACCAAGACAACCATCACCTTCTGTCTGTCAATATCATCTAATTACCAAGGCAACCATCACCTTCTGTCTGTCAATAACAGCTAATTACCAAGGCAACTATCAGCTCTGTCTGTCAATAACATCTAATTACCAAGACAACCATCACCTTCTGTCTGTCGATAACAGCTAATTACCAAGGCAACCATCACCTTCTGTCTGTCAATAACAGCTAATTACCAAGGCAACCATCAGCTCTGTCTGTCATTAACATCTAATTACCAAGAGAACCATCAGCTCTGTCTGTCAATAACATCTAATTACCAAGGCAACCATCACCTTCTGTCTGTCGATAACAGCTAATTACCAAGGCAACCATCAGCTCTCTGTCAATAACATCTAAACACCAAGACAACCATCAGCTCTGTCTGTCAATAACAGCTAATTACCAAGACAACCATCAGCTCTGTCTGTCAATAACATCTAATTACCAAGACAACCATCAGCTCTGTCTGTCAATAACATCTAATTACCAAGACAACCATCAGCTCTGTCTGTCAATAACATCTAATTACCAAGACAACCATCAGCTCTGTCTGTCAATAACAGCTAATTACCAAGACAACCATCAGCTCTGTCTGTCAATAACATCTAATTACCAAGACAACCATCAGCTCTGTCTGTCAATAACATCTAATTACCAAGACAACCATCAGCTCTGTCTGTCAATAACATCTAATTACCAAGACAACCATCACCTTCTGTCTGTCAATAACATCTAATTACCAAGACAACCATCAGCTCTGTCTGTCAATAACATCTAATTACCAAGACAACCATCAGCTCTGTCTGTCAATAACAGCTAATTACCAAGACAACCATCACCATCTGTCTGTCAATAACATCTAATTACCAAGACAACCATCAGCTCTGTCTGTCAATAACATCTAATTACCAAGACAACCATCACCTTCTGTCTGTCAATAACATCTAATTACCAAGACAACCAATACCTTCTGTCTGTCAATAACAGCTAATTACCAAGACAACCATCAGCTCTGTCTGTCAATAACATCGAATTACCAAGACAACCATCAGCTCTGTCTGTCAATAACATCTAATTACCAAGACAACCATCACCTTCTGTCTGTCAATAACATCTAATTACCAAGACAACCAATACCTTCTGTCTGTCAATAACATCTAATTACCAAGACAACCATCACCTTCTGTCTGTCAATAACATCTAATTACCAAGACAACCAATACCTTCTGTCTGTCAATAACATCTAATTACCAAGACAACCATCACCTTCTGTCTGTCAATAACATCTAATTACCAAGACAACCAATACCTTCTGTCTGTCAATAACATCTAATTACCAAGACAACCATCACCTTCTGTCTGTCAATAACATCTAATTACCAAGACAACCATCACCTTCTGTCTGTCAATAACAGCTAATTACCAAGACAACCATCACCTTCTGTCTGTCAATAACATCTAATTACCAAGACAACCATGACCTTCTGTCTGTCAATAACAGCTAATTACCAAGACAACCATCACCTTCTGTCTGTCAATAACATCTAACTACCAAGACAACCATCAGCTCTGTCTGTCAATAACATCTAATTACCAAGACAACCATCACCTTCTGTCTGTCAATAACATCTAATTACCAAGACAACCATCAGCTCTGTCTGTCAATAACATCTAATTACCAAGACAACCATGACCTTCTGTCTGTCAATAACAGCTAATTACCAAGACAACCATCACCTTCTGTCTGTCGATAACAGCTAATTACCAAGGCAACCATCACCTTCTGTCTGTCAATAACAGCTAATTACCAAAGCAACCATCAGCTCTCTGTCAATAACATCTAATTACCAAGACAACCATCAGCTCTGTCTGTCAATAACATCTAATTACCAAGACAACCATCAGCTCTGTCTGTCAATAACAGCTAATTACCAAGACAACCATCAGCTCTGTCTGTCAATAACATCTAATTACCAAGACAACCATCAGCTCTGTCTGTCAATAACATCTAATTACCAAGACAACCATCAGCTCTGTCTGTCAATAACATCTAATTACCAAGACAACCATCACCTTCTGTCTGTCAATAACATCTAATTACCAAGACAACCATCAGCTCTGTCTGTCAATAACATCTAATTACCAAGACAACCATCAGCTCTGTCTGTCAATAACAGCTAATTACCAAGACAACCATCACCATCTGTCTGTCAATAACATCTAATTACCAAGACAACCATCAGCTCTGTCTGTCAATAACATCTAATTACCAAGACAACCATCACCTTCTGTCTGTCAATAACATCTAATTACCAAGACAACCAATACCTTCTGTCTGTCAATAACAGCTAATTACCAAGACAACCATCAGCTCTGTCTGTCAATAACATCGAATTACCAAGACAACCATCAGCTCTGTCTGTCAATAACATCTAATTACCAAGACAACCATCACCTTCTGTCTGTCAATAACATCTAATTACCAAGACAACCAATACCTTCTGTCTGTCAATAACATCTAATTACCAAGACAACCATCACCTTCTGTCTGTCAATAACATCTAATTACCAAGACAACCAATACCTTCTGTCTGTCAATAACATCTAATTACCAAGACAACCATCACCTTCTGTCTGTCAATAACATCTAATTACCAAGACAACCAATACCTTCTGTCTGTCAATAACATCTAATTACCAAGACAACCATCACCTTCTGTCTGTCAATAACATCTAATTACCAAGACAACCATCACCTTCTGTCTGTCAATAACAGCTAATTACCAAGACAACCATCACCTTCTGTCTGTCAATAACATCTAATTACCAAGACAACCATGACCTTCTGTCTGTCAATAACAGCTAATTACCAAGACAACCATCACCTTCTGTCTGTCAATAACATCTAATTACCAAGACAACCATCAGCTCTGTCTGTCAATAACATCTAATTACCAAGACAACCATCAGCTCTGTCTGTCAATAACATCTAATTACCAAGACAACCATCAGCTCTGTCTGTCAATAACATCTAATTACCAAGACAACCATCACCTTCTGTCTGTCAATAACATCTAATTACCAAGACAACCATCAGCTCTGTCTGTCAATAACATCTAATTACCAAGACAACCATCAGCTCTGTCTGTCAATAACATCTAATTACCAAGACAACCATCACCTTCTGTCTGTCAATAACATCTAATTACCAAGACAACCATCAGCTCTGTCTGTCAATAACATCTAATTACCAAGACAACCATCAGCTCTGTCTGTCAATAACAGCTAATTACCAAGACAACCATCACCATCTGTCTGTCAATAACATCTAATTACCAAGACAACCATCAGCTCTGTCTGTCAATAACATCTAATTACCAAGACAACCATCACCTTCTGTCTGTCAATAACATCTAATTACCAAGACAACCAATACCTTCTGTCTGTCAATAACAGCTAATTACCAAGACAACCATCAGCTCTGTCTGTCAATAACATCGAATTACCAAGACAACCATCAGCTCTGTCTGTCAATAACATCTAATTACCAAGACAACCATCACCTTCTGTCTGTCAATAACATCTAATTACCAAGACAACCAATACCTTCTGTCTGTCAATAACATCTAATTACCAAGACAACCATCACCTTCTGTCTGTCAATAACATCTAATTACCAAGACAACCAATACCTTCTGTCTGTCAATAACATCTAATTACCAAGACAACCATCACCTTCTGTCTGTCAATAACATCTAATTACCAAGACAACCAATACCTTCTGTCTGTCAATAACATCTAATTACCAAGACAACCATCACCTTCTGTCTGTCAATAACATCTAATTACCAAGACAACCATCACCTTCTGTCTGTCAATAACAGCTAATTACCAAGACAACCATCACCTTCTGTCTGTCAATAACATCTAATTACCAAGACAACCATGACCTTCTGTCTGTCAATAACAGCTAATTACCAAGACAACCATCACCTTCTGTCTGTCAATAACATCTAATTACCAAGACAACCATCAGCTCTGTCTGTCAATAACATCTAATTACCAAGACAACCATCACCTTCTGTCTGTCAATAACATCTAATTACCAAGACAACCATCAGCTCTGTCTGTCAATAACATCTAATTACCAAGACAACCATGACCTTCTGTCTGTCAATAACAGCTAATTACCAAGACAACCATCACCTTCTGTCTGTTGATAACAGCTAATTACCAAGGCAACCATCACCTTCTGTCTGTCAATAACAGCTAATTACCAAAGCAACCATCAGCTCTCTGTCAATAACATCTAATTACCAAGACAACCATCAGCTCTGTCTGTCAATAACATCTAATTACCAAGACAACCATCAGCTCTGTCTGTCAATAACATCTAATTACCAAGACAACCATCAGCTCTGTCTGTCAATAACATCTAATTACCAAGACAACCATCAGCTCTGTCTGTCAATAACATCTAATTACCAAGACAACCATCACCTTCTGTCTGTCAATAACATCTAATTACCAAGACAACCATCAGCTCTGTCTGTCAATAACATCTAATTACCAAGACAACCATCAGCTCTGTCTGTCAATAACATCTAATTACCAAGACAACCATCAGCTCTGTCTGTCAATAACATCTAATTACCAAGACAACCATCAGCTCTGTCTGTCAATAACATCTAATTACCAAGACAACCATCAGCTCTGTCTGTCAATAACATCTAATTACCAAGACAACCATCACCTTCTGTCTGTCAATAACATCTAATTACCAAGACAACCATCAGCTCTGTCTGTCAATAACATCTAATTACCAAGACAACCATCAGCTCTGTCTGTCAATAACAGCTAATTACCAAGACAACCATCACCATCTGTCTGTCAATAACATCTAATTACCAAGACAACCATCAGCTCTGTCTGTCAATAACATCTAATTACCAAGACAACCATCACCTTCTGTCTGTCAATAACATCTAATTACCAAGACAACCAATACCTTCTGTCTGTCAATAACAGCTAATTACCAAGACAACCATCAGCTCTGTCTGTCAATAACATCGAATTACCAAGACAACCATCAACTCTGTCTGTCAATAACATCTAATTACCAAGACAACCATCATCTTCTGTCTGTCAATAACATCTAATTACCAAGACAACCAATACATTCTGTCTGTCAATAACATCTAATTACCAAGACAACCATCACCTTCTGTCTGTCAATAACATCTAATTACCAAGACAACCATCACCTTCTGTCTGTCAATAACAGCTAATTACCAAGACAACCATCACCTTCTGTCTGTCAATAACATCTAATTACCAAGACAACCATGACCTTCTGTTTGTCAATAACAGCTAATTACCAAGACAACCATCACCTTCTGTCTGTCAATAACATCTAATTACCAAGACAACCATCAGCTCTGTCTGTCAATAACATCTAATTACCAAGACAACCATCACCTTCTGTCTGTCAATAACATCTAATTACCAAGACAACCATCAGCTCTGTCTGTCAATAGCATCGAATTACCAAGACAACCATCAGCTCTGTCTGTCAATAACATCTAATTACCAAGACAACCATCACCTTCTGTCTGTCGATAACAGCTAATTACCAAGGCAACCATCACCTTCTGTCTGTCAATAACAGCTAATTACCAAGGCAACCATCAGCTCTCTGTCAATAACATCTAATTACCAAGACAACCATCAGCTCTGTCTGTCAATAACATCTAATTACCAAGACAACCATCAGCTCTGTCTGTCAATAACATCTAATTACCAAGACAACCATCAGCTCTGTCTGTCAATAACATCTAATTACCAAGACAACCATCAGCTCTGTCTGTCAATAGCATCTAATTACCAAGACAACCATCAGCTCTGTTTGTCAATAACAGCTAATTACCAAGACAACCATCAGCTCTGTCTGTCAATAACATCTAATTACCAAGACAACCATCAGCTCTGTCTGTCAATAACATCTAATTACCAAGACAACCATCAGATCTGTCTGTCAATAACATCTAATTACCAAGACAACCATCACCTTCTGTCTGTCAATAACATCTAATTACCAAGACAACCATCAGCTCTGTCTGTCAATAACATCTAATTACCAAGACAACCATCAGCTCTGTCTGTCAATAACAGCTAATTACCAAGACAACCATCACCTTCTGTCTGTCAATAACATCTAATTACCAAGACAACCATCAGCTCTGTCTGTCAATAACAGCTAATTACCAAGACAACCATCACCATCTGTCTGTCAATAACATCTAATTACCAAGACAACCATCAGCTCTGTCTGTCAATAACATCTAATTACCAAGACAACCATCACCTTCTGTCTGTCAATAACAGCTAATTACCAAGACAACCATCAGCTCTGTCTGTCAATAACATCGAATTACCAAGACAACCATCAGCTCTGTCTGTCAATAACATCTAATTACCAAGACAACCATCACCTTCTGTCTGTCAATAACATCTAATTACCAAGACAACCAATACCTTCTGTCTGTCAATAACATCTAATTACCAAGACAACCATCACCTTCTGTCTGTCAATAACATCTAATTACCAAGACAACCAATACCTTCTGTCTGTCAATAACATCTAATTACCAAGACAACCATCACCTTCTGTCTGTCAATAACATCTAATTACCAAGACAACCAATACCTTCTGTCTGTCAATAACATCTAATTACCAAGACAACCATCACCTTCTGTCTGTCAATAACATCTAATTACCAAGACAACCATCACCTTCTGTCTGTCAATAACAGCTAATTACCAAGACAACCATCACCTTCTGTCTGCCAATAACATCTAATTACCAAGACAACCATGACCTTCTGTCTGTCAATAACAGCTAATTACCAAGACAACCATCACCTTCTGTCTGTCAATAACATCTAATTACCAAGACAACCATCAGCTCTGTCTGTCAATAACATCTAATTACCAAGACAACCATCACCTTCTGTCTGTCAATAACATCTAATTACCAAGACAACCATCAGCTCTGTCTGTCAATAACATCTAATTACCAAGACAACCATGACCTTCTGTCTGTCAATAACAGCTAATTACCAAGACAACCATCACCTTCTGTCTGTCGATAACAGCTAATTACCAAGGCAACCATCACCTTCTGTCTGTCAATAACAGCTAATTACCAAAGCAACCATCAGCTCTCTGTCAATAACATCTAATTACCAAGACAACCATCAGCTCTGTCTGTCAATAACATCTAATTACCAAGACAACCATCAGCTCTGTCTGTCAATAACATCTAATTACCAAGACAACCATCAGCTCTGTCTGTCAATAACATCTAATTACCAAGACAACCATCAGCTCTGTCTGTCAATAACATCTAATTACCAAGACAACCATCAGCTCTGTCTGTCAATAACATCTAATTACCAAGACAACCATCACCTTCTGTCTGTCAATAACATCTAATTACCAAGACAACCATCAGCTCTGTCTGTCAATAACATCTAATTACCAAGACAACCATCAGCTCTGTCTGTCAATAACAGCTAATTACCAAGACAACCATCACCATCTGTCTGTCAATAACATCTAATTACCAAGACAACCATCAGCTCTGTCTGTCAATAACATCTAATTACCAAGACAACCATCACCTTCTGTCTGTCAATAACAGCTAATTACCAAGACAACCATCACCTTCTGTCTGTCAATAACATCTAATTACCAAGACAACCATGACCTTCTGTTTGTCAATAACAGCTAATTACCAAGACAACCATCACCTTCTGTCTGTCAATAACATATAATTACCAAGACAACCATCAACTCTGTCTGTCAATAACATCTAATTACCAAGACAACCATCACCTTCTGTCTGTCAATAACATCTAATTACCAAGACAACCATCAGCTCTGTCTGTCAATAGCATCGAATTACCAAGACAACCATCAGCTCTGTCTGTCAATAACATCTAATTACCAAGACAACCATCACCTTCTGTCTGTCGATAACAGCTAATTACCAAGGCAACCATCACCTTCTGTCTGTCAATAACAGCTAATTACCAAGGCAACCATCAGCTCTCTGTCAATAACATCTAATTACCAAGACAACCATCAGCTCTGTCTGTCAATAACATCTAATTACCAAGACAACCATCATCTTCTGTCTGTCAATAACATCTAATTACCAAGACAACCAATACATTCTGTCTGTCAATAACATCTAATTACCAAGACAACCATCACCTTCTGTCTGTCAATAACATCTAATTACCAAGACAACCATCACCTTCTGTCTGTCAATAACAGCTAATTACCAAGACAACCATCACCTTCTGTCTGTCAATAACATCTAATTACCAAGACAACCATGACCTTCTGTTTGTCAATAACAGCTAATTACCAAGACAACCATCACCTTCTGTCTGTCAATAACATCTAATTACCAAGACAACCATCAGCTCTGTCTGTCAATAACATCTAATTACCAAGACAACCATCACCTTCTGTCTGTCAATAACATCTAATTACCAAGACAACCATCAGCTCTGTCTGTCAATAGCATCGAATTACCAAGACAACCATCAGCTCTGTCTGTCAATAACATCTAATTACCAAGACAACCATCACCTTCTGTCTGTCGATAACAGCTAATTACCAAGGCAACCATCACCTTCTGTCTGTCAATAACAGCTAATTACCAAGGCAACCATCAGCTCTCTGTCAATAACATCTAATTACCAAGACAACCATCAGCTCTGTCTGTCAATAACATCTAATTACCAAGACAACCATCAGCTCTGTCTGTCAATAACATCTAATTACCAAGACAACCATCAGCTCTGTCTGTCAATAACATCTAATTACCAAGACAACCATCAGCTCTGTCTGTCAATAGCATCTAATTACCAAGACAACCATCAGCTCTGTCTGTCAATAACAGCTAATTACCAAGACAACCATCAGCTCTGTCTGTCAATAACATCTAATTACCAAGACAACCATCAGCTCTGTCTGTCAATAACATCTAATTACCAAGACAACCATCAGATCTGTCTGTCAATAACATCTAATTACCAAGACAACCATCACCTTCTGTCTGTCAATAACATCTAATTACCAAGACAACCATCAGCTCTGTCTGTCAATAACATCTAATTACCAAGACAACCATCAGCTCTGTCTGTCAATAACAGCTAATTACCAAGACAACCATCACCTTCTGTCTGTCAATAACATCTAATTACCAAGACAACCATCAGCTCTGTCTGTCAATAACAGCTAATTACCAAGACAACCATCACCATCTGTCTGTCAATAACATCTAATTACCAAGACAACCATCAGCTCTGTCTGTCAATAACATCTAATTACCAAGACAACCATCACCTTCTGTCTGTCAATAACAGCTAATTACCAAGACAACCATCAGCTCTGTCTGTCAATAACATCGAATTACCAAGACAACCATCAGCTCTGTCTGTCAATAACATCTAATTACCAAGACAACCATCACCTTCTGTCTGTCAATAACATCTAATTACCAAGACAACCAATACCTTCTGTCTGTCAATAACATCTAATTACCAAGACAACCATCACCTTCTGTCTGTCAATAACATCTAATTACCAAGACAACCAATACCTTCTGTCTGTCAATAACATCTAATTACCAAGACAACCATCACCTTCTGTCTGTCAATAACATCTAATTACCAAGACAACCAATACCTTCTGTCTGTCAATAACATCTAATTACCAAGACAACCATCACCTTCTGTCTGTCAATAACATCTAATTACCAAGACAACCATCACCTTCTGTCTGTCAATAACAGCTAATTACCAAGACAACCATCACCTTCTGTCTGCCAATAACATCTAATTACCAAGACAACCATGACCTTCTGTCTGTCAATAACAGCTAATTACCAAGACAACCATCACCTTCTGTCTGTCAATAACATCTAATTACCAAGACAACCATCAGCTCTGTCTGTCAATAACATCTAATTACCAAGACAACCATCACCTTCTGTCTGTCAATAACATCTAATTACCAAGACAACCATCAGCTCTGTCTGTCAATAACATCTAATTACCAAGACAACCATGACCTTCTGTCTGTCAATAACAGCTAATTACCAAGACAACCATCACCTTCTGTCTGTCGATAACAGCTAATTACCAAGGCAACCATCACCTTCTGTCTGTCAATAACAGCTAATTACCAAAGCAACCATCAGCTCTCTGTCAATAACATCTAATTACCAAGACAACCATCAGCTCTGTCTGTCAATAACATCTAATTACCAAGACAACCATCAGCTCTGTCTGTCAATAACATCTAATTACCAAGACAACCATCAGCTCTGTCTGTCAATAACATCTAATTACCAAGACAACCATCAGCTCTGTCTGTCAATAACATCTAATTACCAAGACAACCATCAGCTCTGTCTGTCAATAACATCTAATTACCAAGACAACCATCACCTTCTGTCTGTCAATAACATCTAATTACCAAGACAACCATCAGCTCTGTCTGTCAATAACATCTAATTACCAAGACAACCATCAGCTCTGTCTGTCAATAACAGCTAATTACCAAGACAACCATCACCATCTGTCTGTCAATAACATCTAATTACCAAGACAACCATCAGCTCTGTCTGTCAATAACATCTAATTACCAAGACAACCATCACCTTCTGTCTGTCAATAACAGCTAATTACCAAGACAACCATCACCTTCTGTCTGTCAATAACATCTAATTACCAAGACAACCATGACCTTCTGTTTGTCAATAACAGCTAATTACCAAGACAACCATCACCTTCTGTCTGTCAATAACATATAATTACCAAGACAACCATCAACTCTGTCTGTCAATAACATCTAATTACCAAGACAACCATCACCTTCTGTCTGTCAATAACATCTAATTACCAAGACAACCATCAGCTCTGTCTGTCAATAGCATCGAATTACCAAGACAACCATCAGCTCTGTCTGTCAATAACATCTAATTACCAAGACAACCATCACCTTCTGTCTGTCGATAACAGCTAATTACCAAGGCAACCATCACCTTCTGTCTGTCAATAACAGCTAATTACCAAGGCAACCATCAGCTCTCTGTCAATAACATCTAATTACCAAGACAACCATCAGCTCTGTCTGTCAATAACATCTAATTACCAAGACAACCATCAGCTCTGTCTGTCAATAACATCTAATTACCAAGACAACCATCAGCTCTGTCTGTCAATAACATCTAATTACCAAGACAACCATCAGCTCTGTCTGTCAATAGCATCTAATTACCAAGACAACCATCAGCTCTGTCTGTCAATAACAGCTAATTACCAAGACAACCATCAGCTCTGTCTGTCAATAACATCTAATTACCAAGACAACCATCAGCTCTGTCTGTCAATAACATCTAATTACCAAGACAACCATCAGATCTGTCTGTCAATAACATCTAATTACCAAGACAACCATCACCTTCTGTCTGTCAATAACATCTAATTACCAAGACAACCATCAGCTCTGTCTGTCAATAACATCTAATTACCAAGACAACCATCAGCTCTGTCTGTCAATAACAGCTAATTACCAAGACAACCATCACCTTCTGTCTGTCAATAACATCTAATTACCAAGACAACCATCAGCTCTGTCTGTCAATAACATCTAATTACCAAGACAACCATCACCTTCTGTCTGTCAATAACATCTAATTACCAAGACAACCAATACCTTCTGTCTGTCAATAACAGCTAATTACCAAGACAACCATCAGCTCTGTCTGTCAATAACATCAAATTACCAAGACAACCATCAGCTCTGTCTGTCAATAACATCTAATTACCAAGACAACCATCACCTTCTGTCTGTCAATAACATCTAATTACCAAGACAACCAATACCTTCTGTCTGTCAATAACATCTAATTACCAAGACAACCATCACCTTCTGTCTGTCAATAACATCTAATTACCAAGACAACCATCACCTTCTGTCTGTCAATAACAGCTAATTACCAAGACAACCATCACCTTCTGTCTGTCAATAACATCTAATTACCAAGACAACCATGACCTTCTGTCTGTCAATAACAGCTAATTACCAAGACAACCATCACCTTCTGTCTGTCAATAACATATAATTACCAAGACAACCATCACCTTCTGTCTGTCAATAACATCTAATTACCAAGACAACCATGACCTTCTGTTTGTCAATAACAGCTAATTACCAAGACAACCATCACCTTCTGTCTGTCAATAACATCTAATTACCAAGACAACCATCAGCTCTGTCTGTCAATAACATCTAATTACCAAGACAACCATCACCTTCTGTCTGTCAATAACATCTAATTACCAAGACAACCATCAGCTCTGTCTGTCAATACCATCGAATTACCAAGACAACCATCAGCTCTGTCTGTCAATAACATCTAATTACCAAGACAACCATCACCTTCTGTCTGTCGATAACAGCTAATTACCAAGGCAACCATCACCTTCTGTCTGTCAATAACAGCTAATTACCAAGGCAACCATCAGCTCTCTGTCAATAACATCTAATTACCAAGACAACCATCAGCTCTGTCTGTCAATAACATCTAATTACCAAGACAACCATCAGCTCTGTCTGTCAATAACATCTAATTACCAAGACAACCATCAGCTCTGTCTGTCAATAACATCTAATTACCAAGACAACCATCAGCTCTGTCTGTCAATAGCATCTAATTACCAAGACAACCATCAGCTCTGTCTGTCAATAACAGCTAATTACCAAGACAACCATCAGCTCTGTCTGTCAATAACATCTAATTACCAAGACAACCATCAGCTCTGTCTGTCAATAACATCTAATTACCAAGACAACCATCAGATCTGTCTGTCAATAACATCTAATTACCAAGACAACCATCACCTTCTGTCTGTCAATAACATCTAATTACCAAGACAACCATCAGCTCTGTCTGTCACTAACATCTAATTACCAAGACAACCATCAGCTCTGTCTGTCAATAACAGCTAATTACCAAGACAACCATCACCTTCTGTCTGTCAATAACATCTAATTACCAAGACAACCATCAGCTCTGTCTGTCAATAACATCTAATTACCAAGACAACCATCACCTTCTGTCTGTCAATAACATCTAATTACCAAGACAACCAATACCTTCTGTCTGTCAATAACAGCTAATTACCAAGACAACCATCAGCTCTGTCTGTCAATAACATCAAATTACCAAGACAACCATCAGCTCTGTCTGTCAATAACATCTAATTACCAAGACAACCATCACCTTCTGTCTGTCAATAACATCTAATTACCAAGACAACCAATACCTTCTGTCTGTCAATAACATCTAATTACCAAGACAACCATCACCTTCTGTCTGTCAATAACATCTAATTACCAAGACAACCATCACCTTCTGTCTGTCAATAACAGCTAATTACCAAGACAACCATCACCTTCTGTCTGTCGATAACAGCTAATTACCAAGACAACCATGACCTTCTGTCTGTCAATAACAGCTAATTACCAAGACAACCATCACCTTCTGTCTGTCAATAACATCTAATTACCAAGACAACCATCACCTTCTGTCTGTCAATAACATCTAATTACCAAGACAACCATGACCTTCTGTTTGTCAATAACAGCTAATTACCAAGACAACCATCACCTTCTGTCTGTCAATAACATCTAATTACCAAGACAACCATCAGCTCTGTCTGTCAATAACATCTAATTACCAAGACAACCATCACCTTCTGTCTGTCAATAACATCTAATTACCAAGACAACCATGACCTTCTGTTTGTCAATAACAGCTAATTACCAAGACAACCATCACCTTCTGTCTGTCAATAACATCTAATTACCAAGACAACCATCAGCTCTGTCTGTCAATAACATCTAATTACCAAGACAACCATCACCTTCTGTCTGTCAATAACATCTAATTACCAAGACAACCATCAGCTCTGTCTGTCACTAACATCTAATTACCAAGACAACCATCAGCTCTGTCTGTCAATAACAGCTAATTACCAAGACAACCATCACCTTCTGTCTGTCAATAACATCTAATTACCAAGACAACCATCAGCTCTGTCTGTCAATAACATCTAATTACCAAGACAACCATCAGCTCTGTCTGTCAATAGCATCTAATTACCAAGACAACCATCAGCTCTGTCTGTCAATAACAGCTAATTACCAAGACAACCATCAGCTCTGTCTGTCAATAACATCTAATTACCAAGACAACCATCAGCTCTGTCTGTCAATAACATCTAATTACCAAGACAACCATCAGATCTGTCTGTCAATAACATCTAATTACCAAGACAACCATCACCTTCTGTCTGTCAATAACATCTAATTACCAAGACAACCATCAGCTCTGTCTGTCAATAACATCTAATTACCAAGACAACCATCAGCTCTGTCTGTCAATAACAGCTAATTACCAAGACAACCATCACCTTCTGTCTGTCAATAACATCTAATTACCAAGACAACCATCAGCTCTGTCTGTCAATAACATCTAATTACCAAGACAACCATCACCTTCTGTCTGTCAATAACATCTAATTACCAAGACAACCAATACCTTCTGTCTGTCAATAACAGCTAATTACCAAGACAACCATCAGCTCTGTCTGTCAATAACATCAAATTACCAAGACAACCATCAGCTCTGTCTGTCAATAACATCTAATTACCAAGACAACCATCACCTTCTGTCTGTCAATAACATCTAATTACCAAGACAACCAATACCTTCTGTCTGTCAATAACATCTAATTACCAAGACAACCATCACCTTCTGTCTGTCAATAACATCTAATTACCAAGACAACCATCACCTTCTGTCTGTCAATAACAGCTAATTACCAAGACAACCATCACCTTATGTCTGTCGATAACAGCTAATTACCAAGACAACCATGACCTTCTGTCTGTCAATAACAGCTAATTACCAAGACAACCATCACCTTCTGTCTGTCGATAACAGCTAATTACCAAGACAACCATGACCTTCTGTCTGTCAATAACATCTAATTACCAAGACAACCATCACCTTCTGTCTGTCAATAACAGCTAATTACCAAGACAACCATCACCTTCTGTCTGTCGATAACAGCTAATTACCAAGACAACCATGACCTTCTGTCTGTCAATAACAGCTAATTACCAAGACAACCATCACCTTCTGTCTGTCGATAACAGCTAATTACCAAGACAACCATCACCTTCTGTCTGTCAATAACATCTAATTACCAAGACAACCATGACCTTCTGTCTGTCAATAACAGCTAATTACCAAGACAACCATCACCTTCTGTCTGTCAATAACATCTAATTACCAAGACAACCATCAGCTCTGTCTGTCAATAACATCTAATTACCAAGACAACCATCACCTTCTGTCTGTCAATAACATCTAATTACCAAGACAACCATCAGCTCTAGATAGCTGAGCGATAGGCTGAGGCACAGACACCTGCTTAAGTAGCCGGGTGAGGCAATACGCTTTGTTATAGCTTTGAGCTCAGATCTGATTATATTGAGTAGGACGAAGGCTTGACCCTTATCTGCTCTGCTTATATACTGTAGACCGAGGGCAGCAACCTAACCCTTTAGTCACACAGACATGTCCTCGATTTGGTTTAATTATTTGCTTTTATTCACCGTAGAGACTATTTTGTTTTTACGAGAAGCTTAAAGCTTTTTTTGGCCCAGTTAGTTTCACAATAAACATGACAACCCTGGTCAGTCAATGAGTTATATATTTTACTAGTAAAACCCTTCCAGTCAATGAGTTGTATGTTTTATCAGTGAAGCTGCACTGCCTTTTGTGGTTAATGGTCTTTTATAGGGGTCCTTGATAGGTTGAATCATCTACGCAGAGATAGGGTTAAAGTTAAGATTAGAGTTAGGATTAGAGTTTGGATTAGAGATAGGATTAGGGTTAGGATTAGAGTTAGGGGTAGAGATAGGGTTAGGATTAGAGTTAGGATTAGAGTTAGGATTAGAGTTAGGATTAGAGATAGGATTAGGGTTAGGATTAGAGTTAGGGGTAGAGATAGGGGTAGAGATAGAGTTAGGATTAGAGTTAGGATTAGAGTTAGGATTAGAGATAGGATTAGGGTTAGGATTAGGGTTAGGATTAGAGTTAGGGGTAGAGATAGGGGTAGAGATAGGGTTAGGATTAGAGTTAGGGGTAGAGATAGTGTTAGGATTAGAGTTAGGATTAGAGTTAGGGTTAGAGTTAGGATTAAGATTAGAGAGAGGAGGTTCAGAGAGGGTCTTTGTTAAAGATAATTTACTACATGTTACAATCTAGGCTCCATCTAGCAATACTAACTACACACCCCACTCGGAGAAAAAGTTACTGGGCAGCATAAAAAAGTAACAATGTGATCCTCCAAGATCTGAAGGTAAAGGGATGTTGATCTACAGCCCTTACCTAGAGCTAGGAAGCATCCCAATTGGTACCCTATTCTCTATGTAGTGTACTTCTTTTGACCAGAGCCCTATGGGGAATAGGGTGCTGTTTTGGGACACAGCTTGTTCTCTCATGAAGCCCACCATCATCACCAAAGTCTGGGTGTGTTTTTTGCCCTTTTGATTCAATCCCTGCTGATTGGAGCGTTCTCTGAGCCCTCCCCTGCTGATTGGAGCATTCTCTGATCCCTCCCCTGCTGATTGGAACATTATCTGATCCCTCCTCTGCTGATTGGAGAATTCTCTGATCCCTCCCCTGCTGATTGGAGCATTCTCTGATCCCTCCCCTGCTGATTGGAGCATTCTCTGATCCCTCCCCTGCTGATTGGAGCATTCTCTGATCCCTCCCCTGCTGATTGGATAATTCTCTGATCCCTCCCCTGCTGATTGGAGCATTCTTTGATCCCTCTCCTGCTGATTGGAGTATTCTCTGATCCCTCCCCTGCTGATTGGAGTATTCTCGGATCCCTCCCCTGCTGATTGGAGTTCAGTCTGACCGTCTAGCGTAGCATCAAGTCATGTGAATTATAACAGTATTCTATTCTTCACTTGTTGTTGTGGCCAGTCAGACAGTCAGCCGGTCAGACAGTCAGCCAGTCAGACAGTCTGTCAGTCAGCCAGTCAGCCAGTCTGTCAGACAGTCAGACAGTCAGACAGTCTGTCAGTCAGCCAGTCAGCCAGTCAGCCAGTCAGTCAGCCAGTCAGACAGTCAGACACTCAGCCAGTCAGACAGTCAGACAGTCAGACAGTCAGCCAGTCAGACGGCCAGCCAGTCAGTCAACCAGTCAGCCAGTCAGTCAGCCAGTCAGCCAGCCAGTCAGCCAGTCAGTCAGCCAGTCAGCCAGACAGTCAGTCAGACAGTCAAACAAGACAGTTAGCCAGACAGTCAGCCAGTCAGTCAGCCAGACAGTCAGTCAGCCTGTCAGTCAGCCAGTCAGTCAGCCAGACAGTCAGCCAGACAGTCAGTCAGACAGTCAGACAGTCAGCCAGACAGTCAGCCAGACAGTCAGCCAGACAGTCAGTCAGTCAGCCTGTCAGTCAGCCAGTCAGTCAGCCAGACAGTCAGCCTGTCAGTCAGTCAGACAGTCAGACAGTCAGCCAGACAGTCAGCCAGACAGTCAGCCAGACAGTCAGCCAGACAGTCAGCCAGACAGTCAGCCAGTCAGTCAGACAGTCAGCCAGTCAGTCAGCCAGACAGTCAGTCAGACAGTCAGTCAGCCAGTCAGCCAGACAGTCAGTCAGCCTGTCAGTCAGCCAGTCAGACAGTTAGTCAGCCAGACAGTCAGTCAGCCAGACAGTCAGTCAGACAGTCAGACAGTCAGTCAGCCAGACAGTCAGCCAGACAGTCAGCCAGACAGTCAGTCAGCCAGACAGTCAGTCAGTCAGCCTGTCAGCCAGTCAGTCAGCCAGTCAGTCAGCCAGCCAGACAGTCAGTCAGACAGTCAGTCAGCCAGTCAGCCAGACAGTCAGCCAGTCAGTCAGCCTGTCAGTGACCCAGTCAGACAGTCAGTCAGACAATCAGCCAGACAGTCAGTCAGCCAGTCAGTCAGCCAGCCAGTCAGACAGTCAGCCAGCCAGTCAGACAGTCAGTCAGCCAGTCAGCCAGACAGTCAGTCAGCCAGACAGTCAGCCAGACAGTCAGCCAGACAGTCAGTCAGCCAGGCAGTCAGCCAGCCAGGCAGCCAGACAGTCAGCCAGACAGTCAGCCAGACAGTCAGTCAGCCAGTCAGTCAGCCAGACAGTCAGTCAGCCTGTCAGTCAGCCAGTCAGCCAGTCAGCCAGACAGTCAGTCAGCCAGACAGTCAGACAGTCAGACAGTCAGTCAGCCAGCCAGACAGTCAGCCAGACAGTCAGCCAGACAGTCAGTCAGCCAGTCAGTCAGACAGTCAGTCAGCCAGTCAGCCAGACAGTCAGTCAGACAGTCAGCCAGTCAGCCAGACAGTCAGTCAGCCAGTCAGCCAGACAGTCAGTCAGCCTGTCAGTGACCCAGTCAGACAGTCAGTCAGACAGTCAGCCAGACAGTCAGTCAGCCAGTCAGTCAGCCAGACAGTCAGACAGTCAGACAGTCAGCCAGCCAGTCAGTCAGCCAGACAGTCAGTCAGTCAGACAGACAGTCAGCCAGACAGTCAGTCAGCCAGGCAGTCAGCCAGCCAGGCAGTCAGCCAGTCAGACAGTCAGTCAGTCAGTCAGACAGTCAGCCAGACAGTCAGTCAGACAGTCAGCCAGACAGTTAGTCAGCCAGACAGTCAGTCAGTCAGTCAGACAGTCAGCCAGACAGTTAGTCAGCCAGACAGTCAGACAGTCAGCCAGACAGACAGCCAGACAGTCAGCCAGTCTGTCAGACAGTCAGACGTCTGTCAGTCAGCCAGTCAGCCAGTCAGTCAGTCAGCCAGTCAGCCAGTCAGACAGTCAGCCAGTCAGCCAGTCAGTCAGCCAGTCAGTCAACCAGTCAGACAGTCAGTCAGCCAGTCAGTCAGCCAGTCAGTCAAACAGTCAGTCAGCCAGACAGTCAGTCAGCCAGTCTGTCAGCCAGACAGTCAGTCAGACAGTCAGTCAGCCAGACAGTCAGCCAGACAGTCAGTCAGACAGTCAGTCAGCCAGTCAGCCAGACAGTCAGTCAGACAGTCAGTCAGCCAGTCAGCCAGACAGTCAGTCAGCCAGTCAGTCAGCCTGTCAGTCAGCCAGTCAGACAGTCAGTCAGACAGTCAGCCAGACAGTCAGTCTTCCAGTCAGTCAGCCAGACAGTCAGTCAGCCAGACAGTCAGCCAGACAGTCAGCCAGACAGTCAGCCAGACAGTCAGTCATCCAGACAGTCAGACAGTCAGTCAGACAGTCAGTCAGTCAGTCAGCCAGACAGTCAGTCAGTCAGTCAGACAGTCAGCCAGACAGTCAGTCAGACAGTCAGTCAGTCAGCCAGACAGTCAGCCAGACAGTCAGTCAGCCTGTCAGTCAGCCAGTCAGCCAGACAGTCAGTCAGCCAGTCAGTCAGCCTGTCAGTCAGCCAGTCAGACAGTCAGTCAGACAGTCAGCCAGACAGTCAGTCTTCCAGTCAGTCAGCCAGCCAGTCAGCCAGTCAGTCAGCCAGACAGTCAGCCAGACAGTCAGCCAGACAGTCAGCCAGACAGTCAGTCAGCCAGACAGTCAGTCAGTCAGTCAGACAGTCAGTCAGCCAGACAGTCAGTCAGTCAGTCAGTCAGACAGTCAGTCAGCCAGACAGTCAGTCAGACAGTCAGACAGTCAGCCAGCCTGTCTGGGAAACTTTAGTTTCAGCCGAACACAGTTAAAACACATAGGATGTGTCCCAAATGGCACCATATCCTCTTCATAGTGCACTACTTTAGACCAGGGCCCCTTCATAGTGCACTACATTAGACCAGGGCCCCTTCATAGTGCACTACTTTAGACCAGGGCCCCTTCATAGTGCACTACTTTAGACCAGGGCCCCTTCATAGTGCACTACATTAGACCAGGGCCCCTTCATAGTGCACTACTTCATAGTGCACTACTTTAGACCAGGGCCCCTTCATAGTGCACTACATTAGACCAGGGCCCCTTCATAGTGCACTACTTTAGACCAGGGCCCCTTCATAGTGCCCTACTTTAGACCAGGTTCCCTTCATAGTGCACTACATTAGACCAGGGCCCCTTCATAGTGCACTACTTCATAGTGCACTACTTTAGACCAGGGCCCCTTCATAGTGCACTACATTAGACCAGGGCCCCTTCATAGTGCACTACTTCATAGTGCACTACTTTAGACCAGGGCCCCTTCATAGTGCACTACTTTAGACCAGGGCCCCTTCATAGTGCACTACATTAGACCAGGGCCCCTTCATAGTGCACTACTTTAGACCAGGGCCCCTTCATAGTGCACTACATTAGACCAGGTCCCCTTCATAGTGCACTACATTAGACCAGGGCCCCTTCATAGTGCACTACATTAGACCAGGGCCCCTTCATAGTGCACTACTTTAGACCAGGGCCCCTTCATAGTGCACTACTTTAGACCAGGGCCCCTTCATAGTGCACTACATTAGACCAGGGCCCCTTCATAGTGCACTACTTTAGACCAGGGCCCCTTCATAGTGCACTACTTTAGACCAGGGCCCCTTCATAGTGCACTACTTTAGACCAGGGCCCCTTCATAGTGCACTACATTAAACCAGGGCCCCTTCATAGTGCACTACATTAGACCAGGTCCCCTTCATAGTGCACTACTTTAGACCAGGGCCCCTTCATAGTGCACTACTTTAGACCAGGGCCCCTTAATAGTGCACTACTTTAGACCAGGGCCCCTTCATAGTGCACTACTTTAGACCAGGGCCCCTTCATAGTGCACTACTTTAGACCAGGGCCCCTTCATAGTGCACTACTTTAGACCAGGGCCCCTTCATAGTGCACTACATTAAACCAGGGCCCCTTCATAGTGCACTACATTAAACCAGGGCCCCTTCATAGTGCACTACTTTAGACCAGGGCCCCTTCATAGTGCACTACTTTAGACCAGGGCCCCTTCATAGTGCACTACATTAGACCAGGGCCCCTTCATAGTGCACTACTTTAGACCAGGGCCCCTTCATAGTGCACTACATTAGATCAGGGCCCCTTCATAGTGCACTACTTTAGACCAGGGCCCCTTCATAGTGCACTACTTTAGACCAGGGCCCCTTCATAGTGCACTACATTAGACCAGGGCCCCTTCATAGTGCACTACTTTAGACCAGGGCCCCTTCATAGTGCACTACATTAGACCAGGGCCCCTTCATAGTGCACTACGTTAGAACCAGGGCCCCTTCATAGTGCACTACATTAGACCAGGGCCCCTTCATAGTGCACTACATTAGAACCAGGGCCCCTTCATAGTGCACTACATTAGACCAGGGCCCCTTCATAGTGCACTACATTAGAACCAGGGCCCCTTCATAGTGCCCTACTTTGGTCAATGATAACTGGTTAGGAGCAGAAACGAGCTTGGCAGGGCTGTAATGATAAATCTGTGGTGGGCAGGTTCCAGCACGGCCCTTTAAGGATTAAAGACCTCTTTGTTCCTGGTCATTTGGTTTGACTACACTTGAAAGGAAGGGTGCACCCTGAAAGGGAGGGGGGAGAACCAGCCTGAATACAGCCTCTTCACACGCTCAATAAGGGGTTGGCTCCGGGGTGCGTCCCCAATGACACCCTATTCCATATGTAGTCATTATTATAATAATAATAATAAGTATTATTATTAATATGATCATTATTATTATTATTATTATTATTATAATACTTATTATTATTATAAGTATTATTATTATTATTATAAGTATTATTTTTATTATAAGTATTATTATTATTATAATACTTATTATTAATATTATCATTATTATAATTATAATCATAATTATTATTATTATAATAATTTTTCTCCACAATTTCATGATATCTAGTTGCTAGTTACGATCTTGTCTCATGACTGCAACTCCCCAACGGGCTCGGGAGAATCGAAACATGAAACAAGCCGCGCTGCTTCTTAAACACACGCGCTCGCTTAACCCGGAAGCCAGCCGCACCAACGTGTGGGAGGAAACACCTATCGACTGACGACCGATTGTCAGCTTGCAGGTGCCCGACCCGCCACAAGGAGACGCTACAGCACGAGGAGCCAAGGAAAGCCCCCCGGCCAAACCCTCCACTAACCTGGACCAGTTGTCCGCCGCCCTATGGGATCGAACCCCAGGCTGTAGTGATGCCTCAGCACTGCTGTCTTAGACCGCTGAGCCACTCGGGAGACCATACTGCAATACTTTTGACCCATTGTTTTTCACAATATTATTTTTTACCACTTCCAGCTACATCTGGTCTCCCATCCAGGGACCGACCAGGCCCGACCCTGCTTAGAGTCAGAGGCAAACCAGCAAGCTGCTATGTTGCTGCTATGTTGTTGCCCAAAAACTTGCAATTGGAAAAGAAACACCTGAAGCAAAGGCCTGGTGTTTTATTTAATCGTGTTATCATAAACATTTTTCATTGTAAATGATTTTTTTGCATTTAGAAATAATTTGCTTTCAATATGTTTGTCAGACCAGGAGACATCCCATCTGCAGTGGAAGGTGACAGAGATACAGCGGTGTTTGTCAGATCAGGAGACATTCCATCTGCAGTGGAAGGTGACAGAGATACAGCGGTGTTTGTCAGACCAGGAGACATTCCATCTGCAGTGGAAGGTGACAGAGATACAGCGGTGTTTGTCAGACCAGGAGACATCCCGAAAATCGGTTTTCTCACGAAAATGTCTGTAGCGTCCGAATGGTTTGTCTACAAAACTGACCACTCTATGGAAAAATTATATTCTCACGGATACAACGATGTTCTTGATTTTTCTCTACGAACCCCACAAGTGCCACAGAACTCATCTGAATGTAACCGGTATCGTCTGAAGGTAACCGGTATCGTCTCAAGGTAACCGGTATCGTCTCAAGGTAACCGGTATCGTCTCAAGGTAACCGGTATCGTCTCAAGGTAACCGGTATCGTAGCAGAAATATGTCCGGAAGCAGAAATATGTTGCCATTTGAACACAATCCATTATCCTGCACTCCCAAAAATCTATTCTGTCCACTGCCACGCGAATGTCCTGAAAAATCATTCTCTTTTTTAGATGTGGTCCCCCTAATTCCACTGCCCAAAACATTGCTACTGCAACATGTTAGCATCATCTTTTCACTTGTGAGGAAAATAACATTATTTTATTTTTTACATGTGAATCTGCAAATTTGATTTTCACATGTGATTGATTTGAGCCCAATCTGGCCCTCATACCATCATGGCCACCAAATCATCCCCAACTTCCAATTGGCTCATTCATCCCCCCTCTCCTCTCCCCTGTAACTATTCCCCAGGTCGTTGCTGTAAATGAGAATGTGTTCTCAGTCAACTTACAAGGTAAAATAAGGGTTAAATAAAAAATGTTCACGCGAATTTACAATCTCAATTTTCACATGTTTTTATTATTATATACAGTATATATATGAAACGTAAAATGCGATTTCACATGAGAATGTTTTTCACATGTGAACTTGCAATTCCACATGTGAAAGTGAGTTTTGTCATGTAGAGTTTTCTTACATGTGATACTGCATATCTGATGTTCACATGTGAAACTGCAACTCACATGTAAAGTGAAAACGTTATTCTCCTCACATGTGAAAATGTGGTGTTAACATGTGAACTCTAAATTGAATACTCTAAATGTAATACAATTTATGCTCAACATGTGAAAGCAGCTATTTCACATGTAAAAATGCAAATTTGACATGTTTTTTTTTGTAAGGGAGACGTTGCTGTGAAAAACGCAAATTATAACTTTGTTACAAAAGTAGTTGTAGTTCATCATAACAAATACAATGAACTCCAAAAGTATCGGGTCAGTGACACATCTGTTGTTGTTTTGGCTCTGTATTCCAGCACTTTGGATTTTAAATGATACAATGACCATGAGGCTAAAGTGCAGACTGTCAGCTTTAATTCGAGGCTATTTTCATCATATCGGGTGAATCATTAAGAAATTAAAACACTTTTTTTGTACATAGACAACCCATTTTAGGGGACCAAAAGTATTGGAACAAATTCACAGACAGACAGACAGACAGACAGACAGACAGACAGACAGACAGACAGACAGACAGACAGACAGACAGACAGACAGACAGACAGGCAGGCAGGCAGGCAGGCAGGCAGGCAGGCAGGCAGGCAGGCAGGCAGGGATAGAGAAAGAAAGAAGGACAGAGAAGGAGAGAGAGAGAGAGAGATCAAATCAAATTTTATTTGTCACATACACATGGTTAGCAGATGTTAATGCGAGTGTAGCGAAATGCTTGTGCTTCTAGTTCCGACAATGCAGTAATAACCAACGAGTAATCTAACCTAACAATTCCACAACTACTACCTTATACACACACAAGTGTAAAGGGATAAAGAATATGTACATAAAGATATATGAATGAGTGAATCTACTTCCGGCGCCGACAGAGATGGCCGCCTCGCTTCGCGTTCCTAGGAAACTATGCAGTATTTTGTTTTTTTACGTGTTATTTCATACATTGGAGAGAGAGAGAGAGAGAGAGAGAGAGAGAAGAAGTGTCCAGAGTGAAGAGAGTGAAGTGTCCAGGCACCAGTGTCTCTGTCAAACTGGTCCCCCTGTGCCGATATCCCCACTGCAACAACACAGGACGGTAGATCTCCAGGAAGAGGGTTGGACTGATAACCTACAGGACAGTAGATCTCCAGGAAGAGGGTTGGACTGATAACCTACAGGACAGTAGATCTCCAGGAAGAGGGACTGAAAACCTACAGGACAGTAGATCTCCAGGAAGAGGGTTGGACTGAAAACCTCCAGGACAGTAGATCCCCAGGAAGAGGGTTGGACTGATAACTTACAGGACAGTAGATCTCCAGGAAGAGGGTTGGACTGAAAACCTACAGGACAGTAGATCTCCAGGAAGAGGGACTGAAAACCTACAGGACAGTAGATCTCCAGGAAGAGGGTTGGACTGAAAACCTCCAGGACAGTAGATCCCCAGGAAGAGGGTTGGACTGATAACTTACAGGACAGTAGATCTCCAGGAAGAGGGTTGGACTGAAAACCTACAGGACAGTAGATCTCCAGGAAGAGGGTTGGACTGAAAACCTACAGGACAGTAGATCTCCAGGAAGAGGGTTGGACTGAAAACCTACAGGACAGTAGATCTCCAGGAAGAGGGTTGGACTGCCCTGGTATAAAGGGTAGGTAATGAAGGAAGTAATGAAGACCAGGTGTGACTGATGATGATGAGATGCAGGTGTGCGTAATGATGTTTGCCAGGTATGCATAAAGATGGATTGTCACGACCCGTTTATTTTTAGCAAACTTAACATGTGTAAATATTTGTATGAACATAACAAGATTCAACAACTGAGACATAAACTGAACAAGTTCCACAGACATGTGACTAACAGAAATGGAATAATGTGTCCCTGAACAAAGGGGGGGTCAAAATCAATATCTGGTGTGGCCACCAGCTGCATTAAGTACTGCAGTGCATCTCCTCTGTCGTGGCTGAATCAGATTTAGCTATGTAACATAGATAGATAAGATGTTATTTTCATCATATGCTTGTGAGATACTTGTCATTAGAATGGGGCCAGAGAGGGGAGAGGTCAGGCTTGTCTTCATATGTCAATGTATATGTTTAACCATGTGACGGGATGGAGTTATTAATTGGGGAACCAGTTAGTTATCTCATACAATGTCTGTACGCCAGTCACTCCCTACTTTTCTCATAGGGGGAAGGAGTTTGGCCGTGTTTGGAACCATTGTATGTCCCCTCTGAGGTTGCCCTTATCTTGACCTAGTATTTGACCTAAGGGGCTCACTGTCTGATTTTGAGTTTGTCCAGGTTTGGGAGTATCTAGAAATGACAATTGATATATGCCATTGGATGAGGTAATGTTTTGGTAGACAGTGAAGTATCAAGCATGAGATTTAAACCTTGTCTTGGGAGATCAAACTGAACGATGATTTATAGCTGATGCTGTCGAGCGATAGGATACTCCTCTTTCGGGTAAAGGATTCTTTGTAAGTTGAGAGGGGTGTATCTTGGCTATAAATGAAACTAAGAATAGTTTTTTATAAGCACTCTCAGAGAATTCATTGATAGACACTGAATTGATCTGAGAGTCATTAAAGGGCTTTGGTGAAGCTTGTATATATATTAAAGATGGAATATATAATTTAACTCTGACTTGTGTGTGGTTGGCTCTCTCTCTCTCTTTATTGAGTAATACAGGAAATTACCACGACACCTCCTCATGGACGGCACCAGATTTGCCAGTTCTTGCTGTGAGATGTTACCCCAACCTTCCACCAAGGCACCTGCAAGTTCCCAGACATTTCTGTGGGGAATGGCTCTAGCCCTCACCCTCCGATCCAACAGGTCCCAGACGTGCTCAATGGGATTGAGATCCAGGCTCTTCGCTGGCCATGGCAGAACACTGACATTCCTGTCTTGCAGGAAATCACGCACAGAATGAGCAGTATGGCTGGTGGCATTGTCATGCTGGAGGGTCATGTCAGGATGAGCCCGCAGGAAGAGTACCACATGAGGGAGGAGGATGTCTTCCCTGTAACGCACAGCGTTGAGATTGCCTGCAATGACAACAAGCTCAGTCCAATGATGCTGTGACACACCGCCCCAGACCATGACGGACCCTCCACCTCCAAATCGATCCCGCTCCAGAGTACAGGCCTCAGTGTAACGCTCATTCCTTCGACGATAAACGCGACTCGTCAGTGAAGAGCACTTTTTGCCAGTCCTGTCTGGTCCAGCGACGGTGGGTTTGTGCCCATAGGTGACGTTGTTGCCGGTGATGTCTGGTGAGGACCTGCCTTACAACAGGCCTACAAGCCCTCAGTCCAGGCTCTCTCAGCCTATTGAGGACAGTCTGAGCACTGATGGAGGGATTGTGCGTTCCTGGTGTAACTCGGGCAGTTGTTGTTGCCGTCATGTACCTGTCCCGCAGGTGTGATGTTCGGATGTACCGATCCTGTGCAGGTGTTGTTACACGTGGTCTGCCACTGCGAGGATGATCAGCTGCCCGTCCTGTCTCCCTGTAGCGCTGTCTTAGGCGTCTCACAGTACGGATTTTGCCATTTATTGCCCCGACCACATCTGCAGTCCTCATGCCTCCTTGCAGCATGCCTAAGGCACGTTCACGGAGATGAGCAGGGACCCTGGGCATCTTTCTTTTGGTGTTTTTCAGAGTCAGTAGAAAGGCCTATACAATGTATATATACTGTATAAATTCTTTTTGACCTGCTATTGGTGTTTGTAACCCAAATATTAGCCACCGTAATAACATAGGTCACAGGAAACTGTTTGTATTCCC
>NC_092093.1:50592648-50655289 GCF_045679555.1 Salvelinus alpinus
CATGGAACTACATAAGTAGCCATTTAGAAATTCCCTCCCACTTTTTCACACAATAGAAAAAACACACACCATCCGTCCGCTTTCTGTTTAGTAGAATTTAATCCTCGGTATGGGTCAATATTTGGCCGCCGAGGGAGGAGGAAGAGAGGAGGGAGGGAAAGAGGAGGGAGGAAGAGGGAGGGAGGAGGAAGAGAGGAGGGAGGAAGAGGGAGAGAGGAGGGAGGAAGAGGGAGAGAGGAGGGAGGGAGAGAGAGAGGAGGGAGGAAGAGGGAGAGAGGAGGGAGGAAGAGGGAGGGAGGAAGAGGGAGGGAAAGAGGAGGGAGGAAGAGGGAGGGAGGAGGAAGAGAGGAGGGAGGGAGGGAGAGAGGAGGGAGGGAGGGAGAGAGGAGGGAGGAAGAGGGAGAGAGGAGGGAGGGAGGGAGAGAGGAGGGAGGAAGAGGGAGAGAGGAGGGAGGGAAAGAGGAGGGAGGAAGAGGGAGGGAGGAGGAAGAGAGGAGGGAGGGAGGGAGAGAGGAGGGAGGAAGAGGGAGAGAGGAGGGAGGGAAAGAGGAGGGAGGAAGAGGGAGGGAGGAGGAAGAGAGGAGGGAGGGAAAGAGGAGGGAGGAAGAGGGAGGGAGGGAGAGAGGAGGGAGGGAAAGAGGAGGGAGGAAGAAAGGAGGAGGGAGGGAAAGAGGAGGGAGGAAGAGGGAGAGAGGAGGGAGGAAGAAAGGAGGACGGTATGTTCCTTCTGACAGAACAATTAACTGCTGCTAGGTTGGTAGAACTCACAGTTCAACTCTTCACTGTTTAACTCTGCTAGGGTGAAGGCTAGGGCCTAGGAGCTAGGAGCTAGGAGCTAGGCCTAGTGTTCAGGGTAGGGTTAGGGTTAGGGCCGAGGAGCTAGGCCTAGTGTTCAGGGTAGGGTGAAGGTTAGGGCTAGGGCCTAGGAGCTAGGAGCTAGGCCTAGTGTTCAGGGTAGGGTGAAGGTTAGGGCTAGGGCTTAGGAGCTAGGAGCTAGGAGCTAGGCCTAGTGTTCAGGGTAGGGTTAAGGTACGGTTAGGCATCGGGTTAGGGTTAGGGTTAGAGTTAGGACTCAGGCTAGGACTCAGGCTAGGGTTAGGACTCGAGCTAAGGTTAGGGCTAGGCCTCGTGTTAGGGTTAGGCTTAGAGTTAGGACTCGGGTTAGGACTCGGGTTAGGTCTCGGGTTAAAGTAGTGCACTATGTAGGGAAGAGGGTGCCTTTTGGGACCAGATCCTGTATTGCACTGTAGCCCCCTAGGTGCTTATCCCTGGACTTCAGCCAATCACTCACATTCCTGCCCCTGCTCTTGAGGCTGATGGGTATGGAGCCAAGACCGGCTGGGCAAGACAGGCATCACACTGGCTGAGAGAGAGAGAGAGAGAGAGAGAGAGAGAGAGAGAGAGAGAGAGAGAGAGAGAGAGGGGGGAGGGAGATAGGGAGAAAAAAAGTTGGAGGGAGGGGCGAGAGAGAGAGAGAGAGAGAGAAGGGAGAAAGGGAGTGAGAGTGGAGAGAGGGGGGAGAGAGAGGGAGAGACGGGGTGGTGGAGGGGGAGCGTAGGATAGTTTTTTAATATAGTTTATTTCACTTGCTTTGGCAATGTAACCATGTTTCCCATGACAATAACGCCCTTATATTGAAATCACATTGAGAGAGAGAGAGAGAGAGAAGGGAGAAAGGGAGTGAGAGTGGGGAGAGGGGGGAGAGAGAGGGAGAGAGAGAGAGGGGAGAGAGAGAGATGTGGGTGGTGGAGGAAGGGAGAGAGAGAGAGAGCGAGAGAGAGAGAGAGAGAGAGGGGGGGAGAGAGAGAGATGTGGGTGGTGGAGGAAGGGAGAGAGAGAGAGAGAGAGAGAGAGAGAGAGATGTGGGTGGTGGAGGAAGGGAGAGAGAGAGAGAGAGAGAAAGGGGAGAGAGAGAGAGATGTGGGTGGTGGAGGAAGGGAGAGAGAGTTCCAAATTGAGCAGCAGCTGCTGAAAATAAATTTGCTACTTCAAATATTGAAATGTACATGGTAATTAGAGTGAAGTACGTTTGAAAAAATAAAGAAAACTGCAAGACTGAATGGGAGACAAAACAAGCAATAAATGTGAAAAACAATAATTGTGCAGTTAGCTTAGCTAGATGGATTGTTTACTAGTTCCTAAGCAGTTGCTAGGGACACTCCTAAAACAAGCTAGCTAGCTAACTAAAAAACAGCTAGTTAACAACACAATAGAAAGACAAAAGAAGGACAGAAGACAAAGTACAATGAAAATAGAACATTCCCTGAAAGACACTAGAGACAAAAAATACAAGAAACAACATTGTTTTGGAAAAGGTCGGCTTCTATTGCAGCATTGTAGCCGACATCACCAGCGTTGCTATGGAGATTGTTTACCCACCAGACATCCAGACGGAGAAAGATAAGACAAATTTATAAGGTTTGATGATGGGACAGAACCATGAATGTCTGTTTGCAGATCTTACCAGATGCAAATGTAATATTTAATACCAAACGAGGGCATATTTATGAAAAAGGGTTATTTGCAACCTTTTCCCCTTTCACAAAAAAAGAGAGGCATTAGCCAAGGCTGTCAGATCAGCATTTATGAAGAAGCTGACCAGAGCAACTGTCAACTTATACAGTAATGGAACTGTATGCAGAGTATTTATGTGTTGTGCATTATGGGCAAAGCTTCTGTTTTTAAAGAGGAAGTAAACTTCTTTTTGCAGATGTTTTCTGCCGGAGTTAGCTAGCTAACTTAATCGCTAGTTGAATACTACATTTGATCTTTTTTTCTTAACGCTAGCGATACATGTATATATTTTTTCGGTATGGTTAAAGCTAATAACGTTATCACAATGTTGTGTCGCTCGAAAGTACTGTCAACGTTATGTTGCTAAGGAGTTTGGGGACCACCTGCTCTGTTCGAGACTGCGACTACAACCAGGCGAAACGTAACCTATGGCGAAGTCGACAATGCTTTGACCATACACCATTAAAAAAGGTCCATCGTCTAACCAACTGCTGAAGAAGACAAACGATTGTGGTTGCGAAATCTTAAATGAAAGAAACCACGAAGACATTGTACAGTGGGGCAAAAAAGTATTTAGTCAGCCACAAATTGTGCAAGTTCTCCCACTTAAAAAGATGAGAGAGGCCTGTAATTTTCATCATAGGTACACTTTAACTATGACAGACAAAATGAGAAAAAAAAAATCCAGAAAATCACATTGTAGGATTTTTAATGAATTTATTTGCAAATTATGGTGGAAAATAAGTATTTGGTCACCTACAAACAAGCAAGATTTCTGGCTCTCACAGACCTGTAACTTCTTCTTTAAGAGGCTCCTCTGTCTTCCACTCGTTACCTGTATTAATGGCACCTGTTTGAACTTGTTATCAGTATAAAAGACACCTGTCCACAACCTCAAACAGTCACACTCCAAACTCCACTATGGCCAAGACCAAAGAGCTGTCAAAGGACACCAGAAACAAAATTGTAGACCTGCACCAGGCTGGGAAGACTGAATCTGCAATAGGTAAGCAGCTTGGTTTGAAGAAATCAACTGTGGGAGCAATTATTAGGAAATGGAAGACATACAAGACCACTGATAATCTCCCTCGATCTGGGGCTCCACGCAAGATCTCACCCCGTGGGGTCAAAATGATCACAAGAACGGTGAGCAAAAATCCCAGAACCACACGGGGGGACCTAGTGAATGACCTGCAGAGAGCTGGAACCAAAGTAACAAAGCCTACCATCAGTAACACACTACGCCGCCAGGGACTCAAATCCTGCAGTGACAGACGTGTCCCCCTGCTTAAGCCAGTACATGTCCAGGCCCGTCTGAAGTTTGCTAGAGAGCATGTGGATGATCCAGAAGAATATACAGCCTGGTATATACAGTGGCAAGAAAAAGTTTGTGAACCTTTTGGAATTAACTGGATATCTGAATAAACTGGTCATACAATTTGACTTGATCTTCATCTAAGTCACAACAATAGACTAACACAGTCTGCTTAAAATAATAACACACAAACAATTATATGTTTTCATGTCTTTATTGAACACACAGTGTAAACACTCACAGTGCAGGTTGGAAAAAGTATGTGAACCGTTGGGTTTAATAACTGGTTGACTCTCCTTTTTGCAGCAATAACCTCAACCAAACGTTTTCTGTAGTTGTGGATCAGACCTGCACAACGGTCAGGAGGAATTTTGGACCATTCCTCTTTACAAAACTGTTTCAGTTCAGCAATATTCTTGGGATGTCTGGTGTGAACTGCTCTCTTGAGGTCATGCCACAGCATCTCAATCGGTTTGAGGGTCAGGACTCTGACTGGGCCAGTCCAGAAGGTGTATTTTCTTATGTTGAAGCCATTCTGTTGTTGATTTACTTCTGTGTTTTGGGTCATTGTCCTGTTGCATCACCCAACTTCTGTTGAGCTTCAATTGGCGGACAGATAGCCTAACATTCTGCTGCAAAATGTCTTGATATTCATGGGGATTCATTTTTCCGTCAATGATAGCAAGCTGTCCAGGCCCTGAGGCAGCAAAGGCTCCCTCCACCATACTTTACAGTTGGGATGAGGTTTTGATGTTGGTGTGCTGTGCCTTTTGTTCTCCACACATAGTGTTGTGTTTTCCTTCCAAACAACTCAATTTTAATTTCATTTGTCCACAGAATATTTTGCCAGTAGCGCTGTGGAACATTCAGGTGCTATTTTGCTAACTTCAGACGTGCAGCAATGTTTTTTTTGGACAGCAGTGGCTTCTTCTGTCATGTTTAGTGTTTTAGGTATCGTAGACTCGTCAACAGAGATGTTAGCATGTTCCAGAGATTTCTGTAAGTCTTTAGCTGACACTATAGGATTCTTCTTAACCTCATTGAGCATTCTGCGCTGTGCTCTTGCAGTCATCTTTGCAGGACGGCCACTCCTAGGGAGAGTAGCAACAGTGCTGAACTTTCTCCATTTATAGACAATGTGTCTTACCGTGGACTGATGAACATCAAGGCTTTTAGAGATACTTTTGTAACCCTTTCCAGCTTTATGCAATTCAACAATTCTTAATCTTAGGTCTTCTGAGATCTCTTTTGTTCGAGGCATGGTTCACATCAGGCAATGCTTCATGTGAATAGCAAACTCAGATTTGGCGAGTGTTTTTTATATTGCAGGGCAACGCTTACCAACATCTGCAATCTCGTCTCATTGATTGGACTCCAGGTTAGTTGACTCATGACTCCAATTAGCTTTTGGAGAAGTCATTAGTCTAGGGGTTCATATACTTTTTCCAACCTACACTATGAATGTTTAAATTATAGAGAGGAGGAGGAGGAGAGAGAGAGAGAGAGAGAGAGAAAATAGAGAACAAAGAGTGTGAAAGTAAGACAGAGAGAAGAGAAAAGCAAGTAAGCAAAAGAGAGAGTGAAATAGAAAGAGAGACAGAGGGAGGGACGGAGAGAGGGAGGGACTCAGTGGATGATGCAGAGAGAAAAGCAAGTTCTCTGGAGTTCTGTGGTGAGTCTTTGAGCGGTCGGGGCAGAAACAGACACCAGACAATCCGGAGCTGTGAGTGACTGATCTATGTGTGAGCTGTGTGTTTGGAGCAGTCAGAGTCGACCGTGATCTGTGTGTGTGTATTACTGTGAGCTGTGTGTGTGTATTACTGTGAGCTGTGTGTGTATTACTGTGAGCTGTGTGTGTGTATTACTGTGAGCTGTGTGTGTGTATTACTGTGAGCTGTGTGTGTGTATTACTGTGAGCTGTGTGTGTGTATTACCGTGAGCTGTGTGTGTGTATTACTGTGAGCTGTGTGTGTGTATTACTGTGAGCTGTGTGTGTGTATTACTGTGAGCTGTGTGTGTGTATTACTGTGAGCTGTGTGTGTGTGTATTACTGTGAGCTGTGTGTGTGTATTACTGTGAGCTGTGTGTGTGTATTACTGTGAGCTGTGTGTGTGTATTACTGTGAGCTGTGTGTGTGTATTACTGTGAGCTGTGTGTGTGTGTATTACTGTGAGCTGTGTGTGTGTATTACTGTGAGCTGTGTGTGTGTATTACTGTGAGCTGTGTGTGTGTGTATTACTGTGAGCTGTGTGTGTGTATTACTGTGACCTGTGTGTGTGTATTACTGTGAGTTGTGTGTGTGTGTATTACTGTGAGCTGTGTGTGTGTATTACTGTGAGCTGTGTGTGTGTATTACTGTGAGCTGTGTGTGTGTGTATTACTGTGAGCTGTGTGTGTGTGTATTACTGTGAGCTGTGTGTGTGTGTATTACTGTGAGCTGTGTGTGTGTGTATTACTGTGAGCTGTGTGTCTGTATTACTGTGAGCGTGTGTATTACTGTGAGCTGTGTGTGTGTGTATTACTGTGAGCTGTGTGTGTGTGTGTGTATTACTGTAAGCTGTGTGTGTGTGTCTTACTGTGAGCTGTGTGTGTGTGTATTACTGTGAGCTGTGTGTGTGTGTATTACTGTGAGCTGTGTGTGTGTATTACTGTGAGCTGTGTGTGTGTATTACTGTGAGCTGTGTGTGTGTATTACTGTGAGCTGTGTGTGTGTGTATTACTGTGTGTGTGTGTGTGTATTACTGTGAGCTGTGTGTGTGTATTACTGTGAGCTGTGTGTGTGTATTACTGTGAGCTGTGTGTGTGTATTACTGTGAGCTGTGTGTGTATTACTGTGAGCTGTGTGTGTGTATTACTGTGAGCTGTGTGTGTGTATTACTGTGAGCTGTGTGTGTGTATTACTGTGAGCTGTGTGTGTGTGTATTACTGTGAGCTGTGTGTGTGTATTACTGTGAGCTGTGTGTGTGTATTACTGTGAGCTGTGTGTGTGTATTACTGTGAGCTGTGTGTGTGTGTATTACTGTGAGCTGTGTGTGTGTGTATTACTGTGAGCTGTGTGTGTGTATTACTGTGAGCTGTGTGTGTGTGTATTACTGTGAGCTGTGTGTGTGTGTATTACTGTGAGCTGTGTGTGTGTGTATTACTGTGAGCTGTGTGTGTGTGTATTACTGTGAGCTGTGTGTGTCTGTATTACTGTGAGCTGTGTGTGTGTATTACTGTGAGCTGTGTGTGTGTGTATTACTGTGAGCTGTGTGTGTGTGTATTACTGTGAGCTGTGTGTGTGTGTATTACTGTGAGCTGTGTGTGTGTATTACTGTGAGCTGTGTGTGTGTGTTACTGTGAGCTGTGTGTGTGTATTACTGTGAGCTGTGTGTGTATTACTGTGAGCTGTGTGTGTGTATTACTGTGAGCTGTGTGTGTGTATTACTGTGAGCTGTGTGTGTGTATTACTGTGAGCTGTGTGTGTGTGTATTACTGTGTGTGTGTATTACTGTGTGTGTCTGTGTGTATTACTGTGAGCTGTGTGTGTGTATTACTGTGAGCTGTGTGTGTGTATTACTGTGAGCTGTGTGTGTATTACTGTGAGCTGTGTGTGTGTATTACTGTGAGCTGTGTGTGTGTATTACTGTGAGCTGTGTGTGTGTATTACTGTGAGCTGTGTGTGTGTATTACTGTGAGCTGTGTGTGTGTATTACTGTGAGCTGTGTGTGTGTATTACTGTGAGCTGTGTTTGTGTGTATTACTGTGTGTGTGTATTACTGTGTGTGTGTGTGTATTACTGTGAGCTGTGTGTGTGTATTACTGTGAGCTGTGTGTGTGTATTACTGTGAGCTGTGTGTGTGTGTATTACTGTGAGCTGTGTGTGTGTATTACTGTGAGCTGTGTGTGTATTACTGTGAGTTGTGTGTGTGTATTACTGTGAGCTGTGTGTGTGTATTACTGTGAGCTGTGTGTGTGTATTACTGTGAGCTGTGTGTGTGTATTGCTGTGAGCTGTGTGTGTGTATTACTGTGAGCTGTGTGTGTGTATTACTGTGAGCTGTGTGTGTATTACTGTGAGCTGTGTGTGTATTACTGTGAGCTGTGTGTGTATTGCTGTGAGCTGTGTGTGTGTATTGCTGTGAGCTGTGTGTGTGTATTACTGTGAGCTGTGTGTGTGTATTACTGTGAGCTGTGTGTGTATTACTGTGAGCTGTGTGTGTGTATTACTGTGAGCTGTGTGTGTATTACTGTGAGCTGTGTGCTTGGAGCTCAACCTGCTGCTAGTAGACAGAAGCGTTGTGGACGCATGAATTTCAGGTCACAATTTTCAGTCAGGACTAAACTGAACTGAGACTGGGCTTGGTTCATGCTGGGGCTGGAGTGGGCTTGGATGAACTGATTTGGACTGGGCTTGGTTCATGCTGGGGCTGGAGTGGGCTTGGATGAACTGAACAAGACTGGGCTTGGTTCATGCTGGACTGGAGTGGGCTTGGCTGAACTGATTCGGACTGGGCTTGGTTCGGGCTGGACTGGGTTTCACTGGTCTGGTGAGGACTGAGAGCTTGTGTGTCGTGCCCTCCATGTCCTTTTCACATTGACAGCGTGGGAGAGCTGCGATCTGAGAGGGAAAACACACTAGTAGACGAACACACACACACACACACTGTGGAAAGGATGCACACACACCGAGGAGACGACACGCACACATCCTAATTTTGTCGAGACGATATTGACCTCTTGGGGAATCCCCCCGTATTTCTGTGCTGACGATGGCATCGTCGGTGGCTTATGTGTTGTTGCTGGTGGCCGCTGTCGTGCTGGGAACGTACCACATCTTGGTGGAAGGGGGGGTGTGCTGGGAACGTACCACATCTTGGTGGAAGGGGGGGTGTGCTGGGAATGTACCACATCTTGGTGGAAGGGGGGGTGTGCTGGGAATGTACCACATCTTGGTGGAAGGGGGGTGTGCTGGGAATGTACCACATCTTGGTGGAAGGGGGGGTGTGCTGGGAATGTACCACATCTTGGTGTAAGGGGGGTGTGCTGGGAATGTACCACATCTTGGTGGAAGGGGGGTGTGCTGGGAATGTACCACATCTTGGTGGAAGGGGGGTGTGCTGGGAATGTACCACATCTTGGTGGAAGGGGGGGGTGTGCTGGGAGTGTACCACATCTTGGTGGAAGGGGGGTGTGCTGGGAATGTACCACATCTTGGTGGAAGGGGGGTGTGCTGGGAATGTACCACATCTTGGTGGAAGGGGGGTGTGCTGGGAATGTACCACATCTTGGTGGAAGGGGGGTGTGCTGGGAAGTGCTGCGGGGGTTCTGACATCACCTGTGTAACGGCAGACTGGAGGATGGACCGGGTATACAGAGCCTGCTACTGCGACGAGGGCTGCCTCAGGACCAAAGACTGTTGCTATGACTACCCCACCGAGTGCCCAGGTAAGGACGTATGGGATCAGGACAGGTCAGGAGGATGGGTGGGGTCAGGACAGGTAAGGAGGATGGATGGGGTCAGGACAGGTAAGGAGGATGGATGGGGTCAGGACAGGTAAGGAGGATGGATGGGGTCAGGACAGGTAAGGAGGATGGATGGGGTCAGGACAGGTAAGGAGGATGGATGGGGTCAGGACAGGTAAGGAGGATGGATGGGGTCAGGACAGGTGAGGAGGATGGATGGGGTCAGGACAGGTAAGGAGGATGGATGGGGTCAGGACAGGTGAGGAGGATGGATGGGGTCAGGACAGGTGAGGAGGATGGATGGGGTCAGGACAGGTAAGGAGGATGGATGGGGTCAGGACAGGTAAGGAGGGGATGGGGTCAGGACAGTAGTAATTGTTGTCATTGTGTCCCAAATGGCACCCTATTCCCTATGTAACCACTGTACATCTAAGTCTGATTTAGAACCTTAGGGCCCCTTTAGGTACAAAAAAATATATATACAAATTTGATAAAATATTGAATTTGGCCTTTACTACTATAACCCAGAGAACGCATTGAATAAAACATTCATAAATGGCAAAAAAATGTATCATAAGATATAAGGTTTTGAAGTGTCTGTCCTTTATGTAGGAGAGATAAGAAAGCTCAGGAAATTGCATATACAGTGGGGAGAACAAGTATTTGATACACTGACAATTTTGCAGGTTTTCCTACTTACAAAGCATGTAGAGGTCTGTAATTTTTATCATAGGTACACTTCAACTGTGAGAGAAGGAATCTAAAACAAAAATCCAGAAAATCACATTGTATGATTTTTAAGTAATTAATTGGCATTTTATTGCATGACATAAGTATTTGATACATCAGAAAAGCAGAACTTAATATTTGGTACAGAAACCTTAGTTTGCAATTACAGAGATCATACGTTTCCTGTAGTTCTTGACCAGGTTTGCACACACTGCAGCAGGGATTTTGGCCCACTCCTCCATACAGACCTTCTCCAGATCCTTCAGGTTTCGGGGCTGTCGCTGGGCAATACGGACTTTCGGCTCCCTCCAAAGATTTTCTATTGGGTTCAGGTCTGGAGACTGGCTAGGCCACTCCAGGACCTTGAGATGCTTCTTACGGAGCCACTCCTTAGTTGCCCTGGCTGTGTGTTTCGGGTCGTTGTCATGCTGGAAGACCCAGCCACCACCCATCTTCAATGCTCTTACTGAGGGAAGGAGGTTGTTGGTCAAGATCTCGCGATACATGGCCCCATCCATCCTCTCCTCAATACGGTGCAGTCGTCCTGTCCCCTTTGCAGAAAAGCATCCCCAAAGAATGATGTTTCCACCTCCATGCTTCACGGTTGGGATGGTGTTCTTGGGGTTGTACTCATCCCTCTTCTTCCTCCAAACACGGCGAGTGGAGTTTAGACCAAAAAGCTCTATTTTTGTCTCATCAGACCACATGACCTTCTCCCATTCCTCCTCTGGATCATCCAGATGGTCATTGGCAAACTTCAGACGGGCCTGGACATGCGCTGGCTTGAGCAGGGGGACTTTGCGTGCGCTGCAGGATTTTAATCCATGACGGCGTAGTGTGTTACTAATGGTTTTCTTTGAGACTGTGGTCCCAGCTCTCTTCAGGTCATTGACCAGGTCCTGCCGTGTAGTTCTGGGCTGATCCCTCACATTCCTCATGATCATTGATGCCCCACGAGGTGAGATCTTGCATGGAGCCCCAGACCGAGGGTGATTGACCGTCATCTTGAACTTCTTCCATTTTCTAATAATTGTGCCAACAGTTGTTGCCTTCTCACCAAGCTGCTTGGCTATTGTCCTGTAGCCCATCCCAGCCTTGTACAGGTCTACAATTTATCCCTGATGTCCTTACACAGCTCTCTGGTCTTGGCCATTGTGGAGAGGTTGGAGTCTGTTTGATTGAGTGTGTGGACAGGTGTCTTTTATACAGGTAACGAGTTCAAACAGGTGCAGTTAATACAGGTAATGAGTGGAGAACAGGAGGGCTTCTTAAAGAAAAACTAACAGGTCTGTGAGAGCCGGAATTCTTACTGGTTGGTAGGTGATCAAATACTTATGGCATGCAATAAAATGCAAATTAATTACTTAAAAATCATACAATGTGATTTTCTGGATTTTTGTTTTAGATTCCGTCTCTCACAGTTGAAGTGTACCTATGATAAAAATGACAGACCTCTACATGCTTTGTAAGTAGGAAAACCTGCAAAATCGGCAGTGTATCAAATACTTGTTCTCCCCACTGTATATACAGTATTTATATATACAGTATTTATATATGCAGTATTTATATATACAGTACCAGTCAAAAGTTTGGACATAACTACTCATTCAAGGGTTTTTCTTTATTTTTACTATTTTCCACATTGTAGAATAATAGTGAAGACATCAAAACTATGAAATAACACATATGGAATCATGTAGTAACCCAAAAAAGTGTTAAACAAATAAAATTCTATTTTATATTTGAGATACTTCAAAGTAGCCACCCTTTGCCTTGATGACAGCGTTGCACACTCTTGGCATTCTCTCAACCAGCTTCATGAGGTAGTCACCTGGAATACATTTCAATTAACAAGTGTGCCTTGTCAAAAGTACATTTGTAGAATTTCTTTCCTTCTTAATGTGTTTGAGCCAATCAGTTGTGTTGTGACAAGGTAGGGATGGTATACAAAAGATAGCCCTATTTGGTAAAAGACCAAGTCCATATTATGGCAAGAACAGCTCAAATAAGCAAAGAGAAATGACAGTCCATCATTACTTTAAGACATGAAGGTCAGTCAATACGGAACATTTCAAGAACTTTGAAAGTTTCTTTAAGTGCAGTCGCAAAAACCATCGAGCGCTATGATGAAACTGGTTCTCATGAGGACCGCCACAGGAAAGGAAGACCCAGAGTTACCTGGGTCTTACCAGCCTCAGAAATTGCAGCCCAAATAAATGCTTCACAGAGTTCAAGTAACAGACACATCTCAACATCAACTGTTCAGGGGAGACTGCATGAATCAGGCCTTCATGGTCGAATTGCTACTAAGAAACCACTACTAAAGGACACCAATAATAAGAAGAGACTTGCTTGGGCCAAGAAACACAAGCAATTTTCATTAGACTGGTGGAAATGTGTACTTTAGTCTGATGAGTCCAAATGTGAGAATTTTGGTTTCAACCATCTTAGGTGAACGGATGATCTCTGTATGTGTGGTTCCCACCGTGAAGCATGGAGGAGGAGGTGTGATGGGGTGGGGGTGCTTTGCTGGTGACACTGTCAGTGATTTATTTAGAATTCAAGGCACACTTAACCAGCATGGCTACCACAGCATTCTGCACCGATACGCCATCCCATCCGTTTTGTGCTTAGTGGGACTATCATTTGTTTTTCAACATTACAATGACCCAACACACCTCAAGACTGTGTAAGGGCTATTTGACCAAGGAGAGTGATGGGGTGCTGCATCAGATGACCTGGCCTCCACAATCACCCGACCTCAACCCAATTGAGATGGTTTGGGTTGAGTTGGACCGCAGAGGGAAGGAAAAGCAGCCAACAAGTGTTCAGCATATGTGGGAACTCCTTCAAGACTGTTAGAAAAACATTCCAGGTGAAGGTGGTTGAGAGAATGCCAAGAGTGTGCAAAGCTGTCATGAAGGCAAAGTTTGGCTACTTTGAAGATTCTAAATTATTAAACATGTTTTTATTTGTTTAACACTTTTTTGGTTACTCCATGATCCCATATGTGTTATTTCATAGTTTTCATGTCTTCATTATTATTCTACAATGTAGAAAATAGTAAAAAATTAAGAAAAACCCTTGAATGAGTACGTGTATATATTATACTTTTTCTTTTGCACATATTTAAGCCCTTTTTTGGGGTAAGGCACAAAACTATCTTTATACTTCCATTAACATTTTTATACGGGTACCAGTTAACTTCAGACGGGTCCTGTGACTCTTGTAGGGGTCGTAGAGCAAACAGACGGGTCCCGTGACTCTTGTAGGGGTCGTAGAGCAAACAGACGGGTCCTGGGACTCTTGTAGGGGTCGTAGAGCAAACAGACGGGTCCCGTGACTCTTGTAGGGGTCGTAGAGCAAACAGACGGGTCCCGGGACTCTTGTAGGGGTCGTAGAGCAAACAGACGGGTCCCGGGACTCTTGTAGGGGTTGTAGAGCAAACAGACGGGTCCCGTGACTCTTGTAGGGGTCTTAGAGCAAACAGACAGGTCCCGGGACTCTTGTAGGGGTCGTAGAGCAAACAGACGGGTCCCGTGACTCTTGTAGGGGTCGTAGAGCAAACAGACGGGTCCTGGGACTCTTGTAGGGGTCGTAGAGCAAACAGACGGGTCCCGGGACTCTTGTAGGGGTCGTAGAGCAAACAGACGGGTCCCGGGACTCTTGTAGGGGTTGTAGAGCAAACAGACGGGTCCCGTGACTCTTGTAGGGGTCGTAGAGCAAAACGGAGAACACCAATGTGTTTGTGAGAATCTCCCCTCCCCTTTCTGTAGATCAAACCGTTCGGACACTACAGACGTTAACTCTAATCCCACTTACCATTTACTCTTCACCTCTGTCCTCTAATAGTTAATGTACTGTCCTTGGCCAGAGAGTATTTGCATCCCAAATGGCACCATATTCCCTATGTTGTGCACTACTTTTGACCATGTCCCTATGGGTCCCGGTCAAAAGTAGTGCACTTATTAGGGTTCCATTTGGGACATAGTCGTTATACATTTACAAACAGCATGTACTGTAGGAGTCGAGTCAGACAAGCTGAGTGTACCTGATACCTGACACGCACGCACGCACGCACGCACGCACGCACGCACGCACGCACGCACGCACGCACGCACGCACGCACGCACGCACGCACGCACGCACGCACGCACGCACGGCACACACACACACACACACACACACACACACACACACACACACACACACACACACACACACACACACACACACACACACACACACACACACACACACACACACACACACACACACACACACACACACACAGGGAGACACATATAAGAACACATGCAGGCTGGTACACACACACACAATAGGGCCTACAACAGTGGTCACTGAGTCCCTAACACCAACCCTGTACACACTCCTATCAAATCTCTAAATATATTTAAATACACTCCTATCATATCTCTAAATATATATTTAGACACTCCTATCACATCTCTAAATATATCTATACACCAACCTATCATATCCCTACATATATAAATACATACTCCTATCATATCTCTACATATATCTATACACCAACCTATCATATCCCTACATATATAAATACATACTCCTATCATATCCCTACATATATAAATACATACTCCTATCATATCCCTACATATATAAATACATACTCCTATCATATCCCTACATATATAAATACATACTCCTATCATATCTCTACATATATCTCTACATACTCCTATCATATCTCTACATATATAAATACACAATCCTATCATATCTCTAAATATATCTCTAGACACTCCTATCATATCTCTAAATATATCTCTAGACACTCCTATCATATCTCTAAATATATCTATACACACTCTTATCATATCTCTAAATATATACATACATACTCCTATCATATCCCTACATATATAAATACATACTCCTATCATATATCTAAATATATCTATACACACTCCTATAATATCTCTAAATATATATACAGTATATCTACTGTCTCAATTATATTATGCCAGACCAGCTAGATCTACTGCCTCTACTATATTTTGACAGACCAGCTACATCTACAGTCTCTAATATAATATTATAGACCTGCTAGATCTACTGTCTCTATTATATTATGTCAGACCAGCTACATCTACTGGATTTATTAATTTATGACAGAATAGCAATATATATTGTCTCTATTATATTTCGACATACCATCTAGATCTACTGTCTCTACTATTTTATGACAGACCAGCTAGATCTATTATCTCTATTGTATTATGACAGACACTCCTATCATATCTCTAAATATATATCTATATCTATGCACTGTATATCTATACACACTCTTGTTGACCTCTCATTGTGGTTTTAACATGGAGAGTGTATTGGTCTCTCTCCAGGTCCAGTTGCATGGTGTTGACATGGGGACTGTGAGGGTCTAGTTGTGGTTATGACATGGGGACTGTGAGGGTCTAGTTGTGGTGTTGACATGGGGACTGTGAGGGTCTAGTTGTGGTTATGACATGGGGACTGTGATGGCCTAGTTGTGGTGTTGACATGGGGACTGTGAGGGCCTAGTTGTGGTTATGACATGGGGACTGTGAGGGTCTAGTTGTGGTGTTGACATGGGGACTGTGAGGGTCTAGTTGTGGTGTTGACATGGGGACTGTGAGGGTCTAGTTGTGGTGTTGACATGGGGACTGTGAGGGCCTACTTGTGGTTATGTCATGGGGACTGTGATGGCCTAGTTGTGGTTATGACATGGGGACTGTGAGGGTCTAGTTGTGGTGTTGACATGGGGACTGTGAGGGTCTAGTTGTGGTGTTGACATGGGGACTGTGAGGGTCTAGTTGTGGTGATGACATGGGGACTGTGAGGGTCTAGTTGTGGTTATGACATGGGGACTGTGAGGGTCTAGCTGTGGTTATGACATGGGGACTGTGAGGGTCTAGTTGTGGTGTTGACATGGGGACTGTGAGGGTCTAGTTGTGGGGTTGACATGGGGACTGTGAGGGTCTAGTTGTGGTGTTGAGATGGGGACTGTGAGGGTCTAGTTGTGGGGTTGACATGGGGACTGTGAGGGTCTAGTTGTGGTGTTGACATGGGGACTGTGAGGGTCTAGTTGTGGTGTTGACATGGGGACTGTGAGGGTCTAGTTGTGGTGATGACATGGGGACTGTGAGGGTCTAGTTGTGGTTATGACATGGGGACTGTGAGGGTCTAGCTGTGGTTATGACATGGGGACTGTGAGGGTCTAGTTGTGGGGTTGACATGGGGACTGTGAGGGTCTAGTTGTGGTGTTGACATGGTCTCTCTCCAGGTCCAGGTTTCATCACCACCATGGATCTGTTTGGTAAAGGAAGAAGACAGCATGACATCACCCCTCTGGACCCTGGGTATGCTGTGTCATGAATACTTAGATACTTAGTGTTATGAACACTTATATCAAGTCTTATAATGCTATTTTTTTAATTCCACCTGCCTACTGTTTAGTTCAAAAGGTTTCCACCGTTTTTCCGAGTGGAAACATAAGCTTTTGCCCTCGTACCCATCATATACAGGAACAACAGTGTTTACCCACCTGGATATGAAGCTGACACACACACACACACACACACATACACCCCCCGGGCGGCAGATTTAAGATCCTAAACGAAACCCTTTGAAATATAACACTAGTATTTAGCAGCTATGAAACATGAATAACGTCACATGTACAAAGGATGTGGATAACAAAAGGCCAAGGTGCTCTGAACGCACAGAAACCACAGACACACCCAGGGTCGCATCCCAAATAGCACCCTATTCCCTACATAGTGCACTACTTTTGACCAGGGCCATGAGGTGTGGTCACAAGTAGTGCACTACGTAGGGAATAGGGTGCCATTTGGGACACATTCCTACTGATGACCCAACCTAGGAAAATTCCTATTACACATTCCCATTGATCCTTTGGGACTATATATAGTGCACTAGATCAAAGTTGATATCCATTTACTGCAGACCTACCAGTATGTCAACACTTATGGGGGAGGTCTTGAATTATTATGTGAAGGTCCGGCCAGCACCCCTCGCCTCGGGCACCCCTTTAATTCAAGCCATCACTATTCAATGAAATAACTTTGTCTGCGTCTCAAAATGGCACCTTGTTACCTATGGGCCCTGGTCAAATCTAGTGCCATTTGGGACGAAGTTATAGTGTGAAATGTCCCCTTCCTCCGTCCCCTCTGTCAGGTTCTGTATGGAGTATAAGATGGAGTCTCTGACTCCTCACTGTAGGGTGGAGAAGCGACCACACGCCCACTGGATGCAGTATCTACGGGAGGGTTACGTGGTGTGTGTGGCGTGCCGACCACCCGCCATGCGTAACCATAGCGGCAGCTGCCAGGGAGACGGGCAAGAATCCGACAGGTACGGGTCACGGGAGGGATCATTTTAAAGACATTTGTTCTTATACAGAAAGTAAAGTAAGCAATGTTCAAGCCAGAATGGCCCAATGTAGTGCAGATTGTGAGGCAGCGTTGATGTCCAAGCCCCTGGAAAGGATGTAAATTGATTTATTATTGTGAAAAGGCACATTATTGAGAAAATGAGAAATCCAAGTTCAAAATGATGCTACAGTATTTTTTTTTAGTTTGTGGAAACAGGACAGGAGTACAAGCTGAATTGAAAACAGTTTGCAATGATGAAGATTTGTGAGTATAGGATACATTTCTGTAAAAAAAAATTTTTTTTAAACATGTTCGCGCGAGAAAGGTTTCACACACGGACGCACGGTAGTTGTGTGATCATCACAGTCTTCTCTTTGTGTCCCCCTCCCTCACCTGTTAGAATGACCTTTCAGAACAGTGGTATTTCCAGGTATCTTCCTGTATCACTGTTTGCCTCCACCAATCCATTACTATTAGCTTTGTGGGAAGTACTGACCCGAGTATCGAGAAAAGTTTTGCTGCGGGAAAATGGAAACAAGGGTTTCTTATTGGACAAGTGTGTGAGCCATACTAACCTACGGTCTGTGGGGAGCTGCTCCATTGGCAGCCTGTGAGCCATACTAACCTACGGTCTGTGGGGAGCTGCTCCATTGGCAGCCTGTGAGCCATACTAACCTACGGTCTGTGGGGAGCTGCTCCATTGGCAGCCTGTGAGCCATACTAACCTACGGTCTGTGGGGAGCTGCTCCATTGGCAGCCTGTGAGCCATACTAACCTACGGTCTGTGGGGAGCTGCTCCATTGGCAGCCTGTGAGCCATACTAACCTACGGTCTGTGGGGAGCGGCTCCATTGGCAGCCTGTGAGCCATACTAACCTACGGTCTGTGGGGAACTGCTCCATTGGCAGCCTGTGAGCCATACTAACCTACGGTCTGTGGGGAGCTGCTCCATTGGCAGCCTGTGAGCCATACTAACCTACGGTCTGTGGGGAGCGGCTCCATTGGCAGCCTGTGAGCCATACTAACCTACGGTCTGTGGGGAGCTGCTCCATTGGCAGCCTGTGAGCCATACTAACCTACGGTCTGTGGGGAGCTGCTCCATTGGCAGCCTGTGAGCCATACTAACCTACGGTCTGTGGGGAGCTGCTCCATTGGCAGCCTGTGAGCCATACTAACCTAAGGTCTGTGGGGAGCTGCTCCATTGGCAGCCTGTGAGCCATACTAACCTAAGGTCTGTGGGGAGCTGCTCCATTGGCAGCCTGTGAGCCATACTAACCTACGGTCTGTGGGGAGCTGCTCCATTGGCAGCCTGTGAGCCATACTAACCTACGGTCTGTGGGGAGCGGCTCCATTGGCAGCCTGTGAGCCATACTAACCTACGGTCTGTGGGGAGCTGCTCCATTGGCAGCCTGTGAGCCATACTAACCTACGGTCTGTGGGGAGCTGCTCCATTGGCAGCCTGTGAGCCATACTAACCTACGGTCTGTGGGGAGCTGCTCCATTGGCAGCCTGTGAGCCATACTAACCTACGGTCTGTGGGGAGCTGCTCCATTGGCAGCCTGTGAGCCATACTAACCTACGGTCTGTGGGGAGCTGCTCCATTGGCAGCCTGTGAGCCATACTAACCTACGGTCTGTGGGGAGCTGCTCCATTGGCAGCCTGTGAGCCATACTAACCTACGGTCTGTGGGGAGCGGCTCCATTGGCAGCCTGTGAGCCATACTAACCTACGGTCTGTGGGGAACTGCTCCATTGGCAGCCTGTGAGCCATACTAACCTACGGTCTGTGGGGAGCTGCTCCATTGGCAGCCTGTGAGCCATACTAACCTACGGTCTGTGGGGAGCGGCTCCATTGGCAGCCTGTGAGCCATACTAACCTACGGTCTGTGGGGAGCTGCTCCATTGGCAGCCTGTGAGCCATACTAACCTACGGTCTGTGGGGAGCTGCTCCATTGGCAGCCTGTGAGCCATACTAACCTACGGTCTGTGGGGAGCTGCTCCATTGGCAGCCTGTGAGCCATACTAACCTAAGGTCTGTGGGGAGCTGCTCCATTGGCAGCCTGTGAGCCATACTAACCTAAGGTCTGTGGGGAGCTGCTCCATTGGCAGCCTGTGAGCCATACTAACCTACGGTCTGTGGGGAGCTGCTCCATTGGCAGCCTGTGAGCCATACTAACCTACGGTCTGTGGGGAGCGGCTCCATTGGCAGCCTGTGAGCCATACTAACCTACGGTCTGTGGGGAGCTGCTCCATTGGCAGCCTGTGAGCCATACTAACCTACGGTCTGTGGGGAGCTGCTCCATTGGCAGCCTGTGAGCCATACTAACCTACGGTCTGTGGGGAGCTGCTCCATTGGCAGCCTGTGAGCCATACTAACCTACGGTCTGTGGGGAGCTGCTCCATTGGCAGCCTGTGAGCCATACTAACCTACGGTCTGTGGGGAGCGGCTCCATTGGCAGCCTGTGAGCCATACTAACCTACGGTCTGTGGGGAGCTGCTCCATTGGCAGCCTGTGAGCCATACTAACCTACGGTCTGTGGGGAGCTGCTCCATTGGCAGCCTGTGAGCCATACTAACCTACGGTCTGTGGGGAGCTGCTCCATTGGCAGCCTGTGAGCCATACTAACCTAAGGTCTGTGGGGAGCTGCTCCATTGGCAGCCTGTGAGCCATACTAACCTACGGTCTGTGGGGAGCTGCTCCATTGGCAGCCTGTGAGCCATACTAACCTACGGTCTGTGAGGAGCTGCTCCATTGGCAGCCTGTGAGCCATACTAACCTACGGTCTGTGGGGAGCTGCTCCATTGGCAGCCTGTGAGCCATACTAACCTAAGGTCTGTGGGGAGCTGCTCCATTGGCAGCCTGTGAGCCATACTAACCTACGGTCTGTGGGGAGCGGCTCCATTGGCAGCCTGTGAGCCATACTAACCTACGGTCTGTGGGGAGCTGCTCCATTGGCAGCCTGTGAGCCATACTAACCTACGGTCTGTGGGGAGCTGCTCCATTGGCAGCCTGTGAGCCATACTAACCTACGGTCTGTGGGGAGCTGCTCCATTGGCAGCCTGTGAGCCATACTAACCTACGGTCTGTGGGGAGCTGCTCCATTGGCAGCCTGTGAGCCATACTAACCTGCGTCCTGTGTGTGTTGCAGTGAGGAGCTGCTCCATTGGCAGGCTGTGGGGAACTCTCGCTGTCGAGGAACATGGAAGAAGGTCCAGAGAACAGCACACTGCTCCTGTCCTCACGTCCACAGCTTCCTCTTCATATAAACACACAGCCCCCAGTCCCAACTGGCATCCTGTTCATTATATAGACAGGTTGGCTGACAACGGCACGAACATGATGTGTGCCCATAGATGGGGAAGAAGGCAGTGTGTCATGATCGTGAACGGTCAAATAGCTAGCAACAATGACAAGGAGCTGCCATGTGAGGAATTGTACATGGCTCATTTCAGGTAGTTAATGTGGCTTGCGAAGCTAGAGTCCCCACTTTAAATCTTCAACATACACTACATGGCCAAAAGTGTGTGGATAACCTTTCAAATGAGTGGATTCGGCTATTTCAGCCACACCCGTTGCTGACAGGTGTATAAAATCGAGCACACCGCCATGCAATCTCCATGGACAAACATTGGCAGTAGAATGACCCATACTAAAGAGCTCAGTGACTTTCAACGTGGCACCGTCATATGATGCCACCTTCCCAACAAGTCAGTTTGTCAAATGTCTGCCCTGCTAGAGCTCACCCGGTCAACTGTAAGTGCTGTTATTGTAAAGTGGAAATGTCTAGGAGCAACAACGGCTCAACCGCAAAGTGGTAGGCCACACAAGCTCACAGAAAGGGACCGCTGAGTGCGTGTAAAAATTGTTTGTCTTCGGTTGGAACACTCACTACCGAGTTCCAAACTGCCTCTGGAAGCAACGTCAGCACAAGAACTGTTCGTCTGGAAAGTCATGAAATGGGTTTCCATGGCCGAGCAGCTGCACACAAGCCTAAGATCACAATGAACAATGCCAAGCGTCACCTGGAGTGGTGTAAAGCTCACCGCCATTGGACTCTGGAACCGTGGAAACGCGTTCTCTGGAGTGTTGAATCACGCTTCACCATCTGACAGTACGAAGGTAGAATCTGGGTTTGGCGGATGCCAGGAGAACGCTACCTGCCCGAATGCATAGTGCCAACTGTAAAGTTTGGTGGAGGAGGAATAATGGTCTGGGGCTGTTTTTCATGGTTCGGGCCCCTTAGTTCCAGTGAAGGGAAATCTTGAAGCTACAGCATACAATGACATTCTAGACGATTCTGTGCTTCCAACTTTGTGGCAACAGTTTGGGGAAGGCCCTTTCCTGTTTTTTTTTAAACATGTTCGCGCGAGAAAGGTTTCACACACGGACGCACGGTAGTTGTGTGATCATCACAGTCTTCTCTTTGTGTCCCCCTCCCTCACCTGTTAGAATGACCTTTCAGAACAGTGGTATTTCCAGGTATCTTCCTGTATCACTGTTTGCCTCCACCAATCCATTACTATTAGCTTTGTGGGAAGTACTGACCCGAGTATCGAGAAAAGTTTTGCTGCGGGAAAATGGAAACAAGGGTTTCTTATTGGACAAGTGTGTGAGCCATACTAACCTACGGTCTGTGGGGAGCTGCTCCATTGGCAGCCTGTGAGCCATACTAACCTACGGTCTGTGGGGAGCTGCTCCATTGGCAGCCTGTGAGCCATACTAACCTACGGTCTGTGGGGAGCTGCTCCATTGGCAGCCTGTGAGCCATACTAACCTACGGTCTGTGGGGAGCTGCTCCATTGGCAGCCTGTGAGCCATACTAACCTACGGTCTGTGGGGAGCTGCTCCATTGGCAGCCTGTGAGCCATACTAACCTACGGTCTGTGGGGAGCGGCTCCATTGGCAGCCTGTGAGCCATACTAACCTACGGTCTGTGGGGAGCTGCTCCATTGGCAGCCTGTGAGCCATACTAACCTACGGTCTGTGGGGAGCTGCTCCATTGGCAGCCTGTGAGCCATACTAACCTACGGTCTGTGGGGAGCGGCTCCATTGGCAGCCTGTGAGCCATACTAACCTACGGTCTGTGGGGAGCTGCTCCATTGGCAGCCTGTGAGCCATACTAACCTAAGGTCTGTGGGGAGCTGCTCCATTGGCAGCCTGTGAGCCATACTAACCTACGTCCTGTGGGGAGCTGCTCCATTGGCAGCCTGTGAGCCATACTAACCTAAGGTCTGTGGGGAGCTGCTCCATTGGCAGCCTGTGAGCCATACTAACCTAAGGTCTGTGGGGAGCTGCTCCATTGGCAGCCTGTGAGCCATACTAACCTACGGTCTGTGGGGAGCTGCTCCATTGGCAGCCTGTGAGCCATACTAACCTACGGTCTGTGGGGAGCGGCTCCATTGGCAGCCTGTGAGCCATACTAACCTACGGTCTGTGGGGAGCTGCTCCATTGGCAGCCTGTGAGCCATACTAACCTACGGTCTGTGGGGAGCTGCTCCATTGGCAGCCTGTGAGCCATACTAACCTACGGTCTGTGGGGAGCTGCTCCATTGGCAGCCTGTGAGCCATACTAACCTACGGTCTGTGGGGAGCTGCTCCATTGGCAGCCTGTGAGCCATACTAACCTACGGTCTGTGGGGAGCGGCTCCATTGGCAGCCTGTGAGCCATACTAACCTACGGTCTGTGGGGAGCTGCTCCATTGGCAGCCTGTGAGCCATACTAACCTAAGGTCTGTGGGGAGCTGCTCCATAGGCAGCCTGTGAGCCATACTAACCTACGGTCTGTGGGGAGCTGCTCCATTGGCAGCCTGTGAGCCATACTAACCTAAGGTCTGTGGGGAGCTGCTCCATTGGCAGCCTGTGAGCCATACTAACCTAAGGTCTGTGGGGAGCTGCTCCATTGGCAGCCTGTGAGCCATACTAACCTACGGTCTGTGGGGAGCTGCTCCATTGGCAGCCTGTGAGCCATACTAACCTACGGTCTGTGGGGAGCGGCTCCATTGGCAGCCTGTGAGCCATACTAACCTACGGTCTGTGGGGAGCTGCTCCATTGGCAGCCTGTGAGCCATACTAACCTACGGTCTGTGGGGAGCTGCTCCATTGGCAGCCTGTGAGCCATACTAACCTACGGTCTGTGGGGAGCTGCTCCATTGGCAGCCTGTGAGCCATACTAACCTACGGTCTGTGGGGAGCTGCTCCATTGGCAGCCTGTGAGCCATACTAACCTAAGGTCTGTGGGGAGCTGCTCCATTGGCAGCCTGTGAGCCATACTAACCTACGGTCTGTGGGGAGCTGCTCCATTGGCAGCCTGTGAGCCATACTAACCTACGGTCTGTGAGGAGCTGCTCCATTGGCAGCCTGTGAGCCATACTAACCTACGGTCTGTGGGGAGCTGCTCCATTGGCAGCCTGTGAGCCATACTAACCTAAGGTCTGTGGGGAGCTGCTCCATTGGCAGCCTGTGAGCCATACTAACCTACGGTCTGTGGGGAGCGGCTCCATTGGCAGCCTGTGAGCCATACTAACCTACGGTCTGTGGGGAGCTGCTCCATTGGCAGCCTGTGAGCCATACTAACCTACGGTCTGTGGGGAGCTGCTCCATTGGCAGCCTGTGAGCCATACTAACCTACGGTCTGTGGGGAGCTGCTCCATTGGCAGCCTGTGAGCCATACTAACCTACGGTCTGTGGGGAGCTGCTCCATTGGCAGCCTGTGAGCCATACTAACCTACGTCCTGTGTGTGTTGCAGTGAGGAGCTGCTCCATTGGCAGGCTGTGGGGAACTCTCGCTGTCGAGGAACATGGAAGAAGGTCCAGAGAACAGCACACTGCTCCTGTCCTCACGTCCACAGCTTCCTCTTCATATAAACACACAGCCCCCAGTCCCAACTGGCATCCTGTTCATTATATAGACAGGTTGGCTGACAACGGCACGAACATGATGTGTGCCCATAGATGGGGAAGAAGGCAGTGTGTCATGATCGTGAACGGTCAAATAGCTAGCAACAATGACAAGGAGCTGCCATGTGAGGAATTGTACATGGCTCATTTCAGGTAGTTAATGTGGCTTGCGAAGCTAGAGTCCCCACTTTAAATCTTCAACATACACTACATGGCCAAAAGTGTGTGGATAACCTTTCAAATGAGTGGATTCGGCTATTTCAGCCACACCCGTTGCTGACAGGTGTATAAAATCGAGCACACCGCCATGCAATCTCCATGGACAAACATTGGCAGTAGAATGACCCATACTAAAGAGCTCAGTGACTTTCAACGTGGCACCGTCATACGATGCCACCTTCCCAACAAGTCAGTTTGTCAAATGTCTGCCCTGCTAGAGCTCACCCGGTCAACTGTAAGTGCTGTTATTGTAAAGTGGAAATGTCTAGGAGCAACAACGGCTCAACCGCAAAGTGGTAGGCCACACAAGCTCACAGAAAGGGACCGCTGAGTGCGTGTAAAAATTGTTTGTCTTCGGTTGGAACACTCACTACCGAGTTCCAAACTGCCTCTGGAAGCAACGTCAGCACAAGAACTGTTCGTCTGGAAAGTCATGAAATGGGTTTCCATGGCCGAGCAGCTGCACACAAGCCTAAGATCACAATGAACAATGCCAAGCGTCACCTGGAGTGGTGTAAAGCTCACCGCCATTGGACTCTGGAACCGTGGAAACGCGTTCTCTGGAGTGTTGAATCACGCTTCACCATCTGACAGTACGAAGGTAGAATCTGGGTTTGGCGGATGCCAGGAGAACGCTACCTGCCCGAATGCATAGTGCCAACTGTAAAGTTTGGTGGAGGAGGAATAATGGTCTGGGGCTGTTTTTCATGGTTCGGGCCCCTTAGTTCCAGTGAAGGGAAATCTTGAAGCTACAGCATACAATGACATTCTAGACGATTCTGTGCTTCCAACTTTGTGGCAACAGTTTGGGGAAGGCCCTTTCCTGTTTCAGCATGACAATGCCCCATGCACAAAGCTAGGTTCATACAGAAATGGTTTGTCGAGATCGTTGTGGAAGAACTTGACTGGCCTGCACAGAGCCCTGACCTCAACCCCATCAATAACCTTTGGGATGAATTGGAACATTGACTGCGAGCCAGGCCTAATCGGCCAACATCAGTGCCTGACCTCACTTATGCTCTTGTGGCTGAATGGAAGCAAGTCCCCGCAGCAATGTTCCAACATCTAGTGGAAAGCCTTCCCAGAAGAGTGGAGGCTGTTACAACAGCAAAGTGGGGACCAACTCCATATTAATGCCCATGATTTTGGAATGAGATGTTCGACGAGCAGGTGTCCACATACTTTTGGTCATGTCGTGTTCTTCCTACTCATTATAGTTATCATTTGGAACGCTACTCGTCTTAAGCTAGAAAAGTGATTCAAACTTTAAAACGCGTAGACCGGTCTAGATTAATTTGCTTGTATACAACTTTTTGATATATTTTATATATTTTTTAACTATTAAGATTTTTGTCTTTCTTTTTGTCATCCAACTCATTGGATTTCCTCAACATTCTAAAGGCCCTATTGTGACATTAATTTCTTCAACATTCTAAAGGCCCTATTGTGACATTAATTTCCTCAACATTCTAAAGACCCTATTGTGACATTAATTTCCTCAACATTCTAAAGGCCCTATTGTGACATTCATTTCCTCAACATTCTAAAGGCCCTATTGTGACATTAATTTCCTCAACATTCTAAAGACCCTATTGTGACATTCATTTTCCTCAACATTCTAAAGGCCCTATTGTGACATTCATTTCCTCAACATTCTAAAGGCCCTATTGTGACATTCATTTCCTCAACATTCTAAAGGCCCTATTGTGACATTCATTTCCTCAACATTCTAAAGGCCCTATTGTGACATTCATTTTCCTCAACATTCTAAAGGCCCTATTGTGACATTCATTTCCTCAACATTCTAAAGGCCCTATTATGACATTCATTTCCTCAACATTCTTACAAATGGACAATGACCCCAAGCATACTTCCAAAGTTGTGGCAAAATGGCTTAAGGACAACAAAGTCAAGGTATTGGAGTGGCCATCATAAAGCCCTGACCTCAATCCCATAGAAAATTTGTGGGCAGAACTGAAAAAGCATGTGCGAGCAAGGAGGCCTACAAACCTGACTCAGTTACACCAGCTCTGTCAGGAGGGATGGGACAAAATTCACCCAACTTATTGTGGGAAGCTTGGGGAAGGATACCCAAAACGTTTGACCCAAGTTAAACAATTTAAAGGCAATGCTACCAAATACTAATTAAGTGTATGTAAACTTCTAACCCACTGGGAATGTGATGAAATAAATAAAAGCTGAAATAAATAATTCTCTCTACTATTATTCTGACATTTCACATTCTTAAAATAAAGTGGTGATCCTAACTGACCTAAGACAAGGAATTTTTACTAGGATTAAATGTCAGGAATTGTGAAAAACTGAGTTTAAATGTATTTGGCTAAAGGTGTATGCGAACTTCCGACTTTAACTGGATTGTATGATAGTTGAATTCCTTTGTCTCCCCCCTCCCCTTTTTCATTGTGTAACAAGCCGTAATATCGGGTTAGTCCACTAGGGACTTTTCAGTGCATCATGTTAATACTCACTGTATAATCTATTTTGTGTGTGTTTATGTATTTCTGTGCGATTATTTCATTAGTTAGTAAATAAATAATTATGACAATTTGTGTATCGCTGATTCATCACGGAGACTTGGGTTCGTGCAGATTTATAGGATATTACGACGTTCCGAATGGGACTGAAATAGGAGCAAATGATGGATGGATAGTTTATCGAGATATTCTGATATTTTTGAGTTAATTCGGGAAACGGTAACTCGTTAAATAAACTTTTCCCGTGGTGCCCCAGATTACTACTTAATTAATTGTCACACGATTAATTTAATTGCGTAATAATTGAACGTGGTATGTAATTATTCGATGAATAGTCGTCTTCGCATTAATGATAGCAACGTCACAACAAAATCTACACACAATACTCCATAATGACAAAGCAAAAACAGGTTTAGACATTTTAGCAAATGTATACATTTTTTAAAACTGAAATATCACATTTACATAAGTATTCAGACCCTTTACTCAGTACTTTGTTGAAGCACTTTTGGCAGTGATTACAGCTCGAGTCTTCTTGAGTATGACGCTACAAGCTTGGCACACCTGTATTTGGGAAATTTCTCCCAATGTTCTCTGCAGATCCTCTCATGCCAGTTTGCGCTGTTCTGTGAAGGGAGTTGTACACAGCGTTGTACGAGATCTTCAGTTTCTTGGCAATTTCTCACATTGAATAGCCTTCATTTCTCAGAACAAGACTAGAGTTTCAGAAGAAAGTTATTTGTTTCTCGCCATTTTGAGCCTGTAATCGAACCCACAAATGCTGATGCTCCAGATACTCAACTAGACTAAAGAAGGCCAGTTTTATTGCTTCTTTAATCAGAACAACAGTTTTCAGCTGTGCTAACATAATTGCAAAAGGGTTTTCTAATGATCAATTAGAATTTTAAAATGATAAACTTGGATTAGCTAACACAACGTGCCATTGGAACACAGGAGTGGTGGTTGCTGATAATGGGCCTCTGTACACCTATGTAGATATTCCATTAAAAATCAGCCGTTTCCAGCTACAATAGTCATTTACAACATTAACAATGTCTACACTGTATTTCTGATCAATTTGATGACATTTTAATGGACAAAAAATGAGCTTTTCTTTCAAAAACAAAGACATTTCTAAGCGACCCCAAACTTTTGAACTGTAGCGTAGGTAGTTCTGTCCTTGAGCTGTTCTTGTCTATTAATGTTCTGTATTATGTCATTCTGTATTATGTTTCATGTTCTGTGTGGACCCCCAGGAAGAGTAGCTGCTGCTTTTGCAACAGCTAATGGGGATCCTAATAAAATACCAAACTTGTCTGCCAGGCTGCTCCTAATCTGCAACTTTTTGGGACTATAAACATGCAGGGAGAAAGCTATCTACTTAGGCATAATAAAACACGTTTTTTTGCCAATCCCGAGTATCAACTGACAATGTACGTGTACGATTACGAGTATAGCAAGGTTGTCACACCCCTAACAACACAGTAGATTAATCTGATACGTAGGCTAATCGGGAAAACGTATCTCAGTGATTCCTACTTTCCTGCAACGTTCTGAAACAGCAAAGGAATATCCCTGTCTGTGTGTGTCTCTACTTTGTGTAGTCGTTAGCGATGATGCTAATGACGATGTCTCCTGGTAGAGCTGGAAAGGCTATCCTAAAAAACCTTCTCAATTAAATGTAAACTACAAAGTACCCTATGCTACCTGGCAGGATGATATCATGATTATTTGCATCAATTCAAAATGAAAATGTAAACTACAAAGTAGTCTATGCCTACATGGCAGAAAGATATCATGATTATTTGCATCAATTCAATGGTCATTTGTTTTGCAAACTCTGTAATCACATGAGCGCTACAGAAGCATTGCTAACCAAACAACGGTCTCCCGCTGGTGCACACTGGGTAACTACACACAACAATAATAAGACGTGTCCTATAGAACATCCAAATGTTAAAAATAAATAATAAAGTTTGAGAGCGAAAATCCTAAAAACAATTAAAATCTGAAAAAACTAAAAGGAGAAAATATTTTTGGGGAAAAAAACATAACGGAATCAGGCAAAACATTCAATGGATTTCATAGTTCCCCTATGTATGCTATTGCTCAGTTAACTTGTCCTCCCTGGGGGCAGAGTAGCTCAGAGGGAGCCAGTGGGACCCTCTTCCCACCGATCCTTCTCTAGCCCAGAGAGGACTTTGTCCAAATACATTGTCACAAAAGTGTATTTATTTAAAACTTCAACAATGCCTCCTTGTCTTCTGTAGTCTATTATTACAGTTATCTTATACTGTGGTAGTCTAGTAGGAGTGTAGTTGTTTGAGTGTATTGAAGTGTAGTTATGTCTGATGAAATGTGTGATCTAACTGCCCCACAATCCAAAGTAAAAAGGTTGATATAGTACTACATTAAAGTAATCAGACCGATTATTTAACTTTTACTAAATGTAACGGCTGGTTTAAATAGCAAAGTGAAACTTTTTAAACTTCTATTACCACAACATACTTAAGCGCTACTTTACTTGTGTAATTTGACCTTGTTCTTGATACCATGTGGTACCAGGTGTTTTGACTCATTTCATGTCAATGCTAATATGGCACAAAATAGCTAGCTCACTAACAAATGTAACGATATATTTGAGATACAAGTGCTCAGTGTGCAAATGTATTTATGTTTTCAATAAACATTTGGTGATGAAATATAGTTTAGCTGTTGTCAACAATGTAAGCCAACCCTGTCTGTTTACTCCATTGTCAGTTGTGTTGCAACCAGTCTAGAACGCCTCAGATACCCAGGCTTCTCACAGTGGCTCTAGTGAACGAGACAGGTTTTAGGAAGGCTGGCCAGGTGAGACTAGGGCCCTTTGAGCTCTGGTTAAAAGTTGTGCACTCTGTAGGGAATAGGGTGACTTTTGAGACACAGGCTCAACAATAAATATTCGTACTTAAAACAGTCAAAAATCACACACCAAATCAAAGTGAGCTTTATTTAACAGAATATTTTAAAGAAAACATTTGAGTATCTCCTTTCTATGTACAGACAAGATATGACATTCCAAAATGAGAGAGGACTACTTTACAATAGACAATTCTGCTTTTGTATCGTCCCTGTTAATATTGCAGAAATAAATACACTGTAAAAATAAATAAAATAAACAATGAAATAATTTTTTATAAATGTTTGACCAATTTGTTCAGATGGTTCTAATCTGTTTCTTTAGCCACTGATAACTAGAAGGATAAATTATTTTCTAAAAAAATGATTAATATACAAGTTCAGCTGCTATTGTCCACAGAAGGATATGTAGCTCCCTCTGCTGGTCACTGGTAGTAATATCACGCCAGCTACTGGTAGTTATCGGTTAACGACATTGAAGCCTTGTGTCAAGAAAGGCCGGGATTCAATCCAGTTGCAGGTTGTAGACAATGCAGCCTTTTTTAAATGTTCTCCTGTTTGTTTATGGAGAGTCATGGTAAACCCGGCATATTTCCGCTCAAATGGGAAATTGCCTCCATCGGATTGAATCACAGCCTTAGTTAAACTTACTCTCTCACTCACTCACACACACACACACACACACACACACACAGCAACTCTGGAAATACAAGGACCCAAAAGCATAAACTATTTACAATTATATAAAACTGTACAGTGAGCGGTAGTAAAACAGAGCTTAAAAGAGAAAACCAAGGGGCTTGAACTTTAACACTATTTATTAAAACTAGGCAATATTACTAACAGAGTACTGTATATAAACCCTGGAATCCACAGACTAAACTTAGTCCCAAGGTCACGTCCCAAACTGCACCCTTTTTCCTATTCAGGAGGTCCCATAGGGCTCTGGTCAAAAGTAGTAATAAGATACCATTTGAGACACAGCCTTAGGGGGAGTTGACTTTATGCGCCTTCTTGAGGACCCTCCAGCGGTCTTTGAGTTGAACCCCTGTGCGACCATGGAAGTCGTGTTCCTGGAGGATACGTGACCATTTCCCCTCCCCGTGACGCTTCACTCCCGCCTTCAACGCCAGGTCCAGATCCCACGGCCATCTCTACACAGGAAATAGGGGCAATCTGGGGGTTGGTACATCCATTTTGGACTTTTTAAAATGAACAATAGCCGTTGATACTTGAGGAATATAACTTCTAAACGCCTCATGAGCTTAATTCAACTGTTGTACAACATTAGAACTAATATATATATATATAAAACGTGTATGCATATATTTTTGGGACATTTAATTGTATAAATGACTAAAGTGTGCCCCCATCAGGGAAACAGTGCTCTAGTTGACCTACGCCATGAGTCTTCCTGGTTGTATTGGTGTTCAGAGTCGTGTGGCTAAGAGTGGTGGTGTTCAGGGTCGTCTCAGACGAGGCTCTTCGGTAGGTCAACCTCGTCGACACTGCATGGACAAACAGCATGAGAGAGAGAGAGAGAGGAGGAGAGAGAGAGAGTGTTAACTTCTCTTTTTTTATGGTTTTATTTTTGGGTCCATCCACCCTCCAGGAGGACAAAAATAAACTTGTTTTCGTCTTTTATACATTTTGACATACATGGCATTTTTGTCCCCCCCAGTTATTACATAGCAAGAATAAAATAATTTGCGACATATTACATCTGGATAGATAGTAATTAGACATTGTGTAACTATTATAGAACATGCTCCTTTTGACCAGGGCCCGCAGCCCGCTCCTTTTGACCAGGGCCCGCGGCCAGCTCCTTTTGACCAGGGCCAGCACCTTTTGACCAGGGCCCGCAGCCAGCACCTTTTGACCAGGGCCCGCAGCCAGCACCTTTTGACCAGGGCCCGCTCCTTTTGACCAGGGCCCGCAGCCCGCTCCTTTTGACCAGGGCCCACAGCCAGCACCTTTTGACCAGGGCCCGCTCCTTTTGACCAGGGCCCGCAGCCCGCTCCTTTTGACCAGGGCCCGCTCCTTTTGACCAGGGCCCGCAGCCCGCTCCTTTTGACCAGGGCCCGCAGCCAGCACCTTTTGACCAGGGCCCGCTCCTTTTGACCAGGGCCCGCTCCTTTTGACCAGGGCCCGCTCCTTTTGACCAGGGCCCACAGCCCGCTCCTTTTGACCAGGGCCCACAGCCATCTCCTTTTGACCAGGGCCCACAGCCAGCTTAATTACCACATGAGGTTTGACCACGCTCGCACATGGGGGGCCTCGTTTATAAGCGTTGCAAAATATACCCCAAAACATGAGTTCACCAGCTCAAGCAAAAGGTTATAAAGACAGAACTTCACGTTAGAAATGTGCTTATCCTCCCACAAACGTCAGACCATGCGAACACACAGTTTCTTGTGGTTGTGTAACTACTATAGAACATGAGCATTTAAAGCCAACTTTACAGGGACAAACAGCATGATAAATAGATTGTACATTTTACATGTACAACATGTAGCTAGTTCTTCCACTTGGCATTATAACCATGTTCTTTCTCAAGAGCAATGGAGAATTACTGTGACGGAACAAAGAGCATTAAAAATCCCCCAAGATCTTAAATATACTGTACATACTGGAAGAGAGAGTGGTAGACCATACCCCGTTGTCTCATAAAAGTGAGTGCAGGCTTCTTGCCAGACTCTGGTTTCCAGGGATGAATATTCCTTGTTGATAGCAGCTTCTTCTTGGGTCTGAGGAGAAATGCAATATATCATTAGACAATGATGCTTCCTAAATGGCACCCTATTTCCTTATGCAGCCCGCTCCTTTGACCAGGGCCCGCTCCTTTTGACCAGGGCCCGCTCCTTTTGACCAGGGCCCGCTCCTTTTGACCAGGGCCCGCTCCTTTTGACCAGGGCCCGCTCCTTTTGACCAGGGCCCGCTCCTTTTGACCAGGGCCCGCGGCCCGCTCCTTTTGACCAGGGCCCGCTCCTTTTGACCAGGGCCCGCTCCTTTTGACCAGGGCCCACGGCCCGCTCCTTTTGACCAGGGCCCACGGCCCGCTCCTTTTGACCAGGGCCCACGGCCCGCTCCTTTTGACCAGGGCCCACGGCCCGCTCCTTTTGACCAGGGCCCACGGCCCGCTCCTTTTGACCAGGGCCCACGGCCCGCTCCTTTTGACCAGGGCCCACGGCCCGCTCCTTTTGACCAGGGCCCACGGCCCGCTCCTTTTGACCAGGGCCCACGGCCCGCTCCTTTTGACCAGGGCCCACGGCCCGCTCCTTTTGACCAGGGCCCACGGCCCGCTCCTTTTGACCAGGGCCCACGGCCCGCTCCTTTTGACCAGGGCCCACGGCCCGCTCCTTTTGACCAGGGCTGACAGCCCGCTCCTTTTGACCAGGGCCCACAGCCATCTCCTTTTGACCAGGGCCCACAGCCAGCTTAATGACCACATGAGGTTTGACCACGCTCGCACGAGGGCCTTGTTTATAAGCGTTGCAAAATATACCCCAAAACATGAGTTCACCAGCTCAAGCAAAAGTGTATAAAGACAGAACTTCATGTAAGAAATGTGCTTATCCTGCCACAAACTTCAGACCATGCGTACACACGGTTTGTGGTTGAAATCTAGCATTTCGTAGCCTTGAAAGAATATGTAGCCAAATATAACAAGATGCAATCATTTGCTGTTAGTGAGAAGAGTGAAAAATCGATGTGTCTTTGCATTGTAAAATAATTAGAAAAACGCATCTATTTTCCATGATTTATTTCGTTTCCATGACCACCAGTCAGAAAACGAATTTATTCTGCGATGGTTTCACACTGGTGAAAATAGCCTATAGACAAGGAACGATGGATAGGCTTACCATTCGTCCCATCTCTCATCTAAAAACGGACCCACTTCACAGTAGTAAATAGAGAAGCCATTTCAAGCAGCCTAATTTTGCTCTACACGATCCGAAGCCCAGTTTAAAACGGTAGAACTGACAAACGGTTCACCTTTTCCATTGACGACTGTTGGCTAGGTCTGAATAACTGTAATGTCTTGCGTAGACAACATTTCATTTATAAACATAATACATATATCATAAACATTTCATATTTTCTGGCCATGATGAGTTCATATTCCCCAAGTAGCAATACAACAAATTAGCATCTCATTTAAAAATCGGGCCTATTAGATAGGTTAATATACATTTCAAGAGTTTGCTCCATGCAGAGGACAGGCTGTGTGGTTTATAACATACAGTAGAATTGAACAGGTTACCATTGTAAAGAGGCCTACTGTAGTTTTCATTGTGTTCAAGTAAACAATAATTCTGAATTGTGTGGGCAGGGCAGCATATTTAGGGTCGGGAGAAAGTAAACGCTAAATATTATTGAACCCCCCCCCCCGATCTGTTTACAGCTCCACAACAATTTGCATTTGTTTGTGTCTTTCAGAATCAACAAATATCACCGCAACAGAAAACATTTCTGACAACACCTCCAAAAGACATTTTGATTTCAAAATGCCTATTTCCTTCAGATATACTGTCTGGGCCTAATTCCAATACTTCCAACGTGTACAGAAAATAAGAGCGTTATTGTCACCATAAAAAAGGTGACTGAAGCGTGTTCAGGCAGAGTTATGACGCTCGTTCACGCGCGCAGTTCTCTGACAGGTCTGATTTATAAACAGGAAACATGAGTATGTATGGTGGGCGGCAAGTTAATAAATCATTGTGTGTGTGCGCAGACAACAGTTATAAACGACGCCCCGGAAGCAGACATTGACCTACTAGCAAGGTCATAATCCCCCATAATCCCTGGTCAAAACGAACGTGGTTTGACTTGAGGATGAGTGAGCACAACTTTTGACCACCGCCCTTAAATGGCCCAAGTCAGAAAGTTAAGTTTCTACCCCTTGACTCTTTCCAAATTTTGTTACGTAACAGCCTTATTGTAAAATGTATTAAATTCATTTTTTCCCCCTCATCAATCTATACACAATACCTCATAATGACAAAGCAAAAACAGGTTAAATGTATTAAAAAGGCATTCAGACCCTTTACTCCGTACAAGCTTGACACACCTGTATTTAGGGAGTTTCTCCCATTCTTCTCTGCAGATCCTCTCAAGCTCTGTCAGGTTGGATGGGGAGCGTCGCTGCAGAGCTATTTTCAGGTCTGTCCAGAGATGTTCGATCAGGTTCAAGTCCGGGCTCTGGCTGGGCCACTCAAGGACATTCAGAGACTTGTCCCGAAGCCATTCCTGCGTTGTCTTGGTTGTGTGCTTAGGGTCGTTGTCCTGTTGGAAGGTGAACCTTCGCCCCAGTCCGAGGTCCTGAGCACTCTGGAGCAGGTTCATCAAGCATCTCTCTGTACTTTGCTCCAGTCAGCTTTCCCTCGATCCTGACTAGTCTCCCAGTCTCTGTCGCTGAAAAACATCCCCACAGCATGATGCTGCCACCACCATGCTTCACCGTAGAGATGGTGCCAGGTTTCCTCCAGACGTGACGCTTGGCATTCAGACAGAGAGTTCAATCTTGCTTTTATCAGACCAGACAAACTTTAGATGCCTCCAAGCAGGCTGTGATGTGCCTTTTTCCTGAGGAGTGGCTTCCGTCTTGCCACTCTACCATAAAGGCCTGATTTGGTGAAGTGCTGCAGAGATGGTTGTCCTTCTGGAAGGTTTTCCCACTCAGAGGAACTTGGTTCTTGGTCACCTCGCCGGTTGATCAGTTCGGCCAGCTCTAGGAAGAGTCTTGGTGGTTCCAACGGGTCTTAATACTTATTTAGCAAAGTATTTTTTAAACTTTTAATACATTTTGTCATTAAGGTATATTGGGTATAGATTGACGAGGAAAACAATTAACTTAATCAATTTTAGAATAAGGCTGTTAAGTAATTGTTTTTTGAAAAAGTGAAGGGGTCTGAATACATTCCGTATATACAGTATTCACAGTTTCCATGTTTCAGAAGGTAAACCTTCCTCCTCTGCATTAGCTGAAACAAGTCTTTAGTGTTTTTATTATTTTATCCCAACGGTCATTTATTCTAAGTAACGTACTACAACACTCACCTCATAAGGACACTGGTCTCCTGATTCCTGGTAGGAAAAGCAGCAGACATTATTTTCACCTCAAAGATCATTTCTGAACTGAAAATATATTACAGTTTGAGGTTGTTCCCATAATGCTTCTGTTGAGCATCTTCATTTGATTCACGCTCGTAGTCGACAAGACTGAAATACTCAGAATGCACAGTTAACGATGAAGACAATACAAAAAAATACTACACTCAATTGATTAAAATCCAATAATAAGAAGTCTAATCAAATGATTTGATTATGCATACAGGGTTAAAGGTTTCAATAGATCTATAATAGTGACGTTATAGTAGATAAGAGGTGTCGAACCAGTCCTTACTGTTTGGAGTGTTCAGAGGATTGGCTGGTAGTATATGAAGCCTCCTGAGTCTCAGAATCCTCCCCCGTCTCCTGGCCTGCCTTGACCACCTTAGTGGCTGCCTGAGATACAGGGGGACAAGCAGAATAAAGACACTATACAGGGGTTCCTTCCCAAAGGGCACCCTATAACCCTAAGTAAGTAAGCCTTGTACAAGCCAGAAGGACCCATAGGACAGGAGCCTATTCCCCGTTTCTGTAGTTGATGCACCAGTACACCCCCCCCCGGCAGCTTGATGCACCAGTACACCCCCCCCCCCGGCAGCTTGATGCACCAGTACACCCCCCCCTGGCAGCTTGATGCACCAGTACACCCCCCCCCCTGGCAGCTTGATGCACCAGTACACCCCCCCCCTGGCAGCTTGATGCACCAGTACACCCCCCCGGCAGCTTGATGCACCAGTACAGCCCCCGGCAGCTTGATGCACCAGTACACCCCCCCGGCAGCTTGATGCACCAGTACACCCCCCCGGCAGCTTGATGCACCAGTACAGCCCCCGGCAGCTTGATGCACCCCCCCCCCCCCCCGATCCCTTATTGATGTCACCCGTTACATCCACTTCAAAAATCTGTGAAGATTGAGGCGAGGAGACAGGTTAAATAAGGATTTTTAAACATTGCGACAATTGAGAAATGGATAGTGTATACTACCAGTCAAAAGTTTACAACATCTACTCATTCAAAGGGTTTTTCTTTATTTTTTACTATTTTCTATATTGCAGAATAATAGTGAAGACATTACAACTATGAAATAACACATATGGAATCAAGTAAAAACCAAAAAAAAGTGTTAAACAAATCAAAATATATTTTATATTTGCGATTCTTCAAATAGCCACCCTTTACCTTAATGACAGCTTTGCACACTCTTTCATAGTTTTAATGTCTTCACTATTACTCTACAATGTAGAAAATAGTAAAAAATAAAGAAAAACCCTTGAATGAGTAGGTGTTGTAAAACTTTCGAACAGTAGTGTATGTCTTTGCAATTAATTTATTTTTGTTTGCGTCGTTAGCATATTTTGCTAGCAGCCTCCATGTAAAATCACTATTACTAGTGCTCATGATGTTAGCATTCTAATAATCGAAGCCCATTTTAGCTTTTTTTGGCGCCCCCTTGTGTACTAAACCGGTACATCCAAAACTCCAGGGATGAGAGAAGAACGGTATGAAAATCTGGAGACTGCCCAAACCCTAGTCACTGGTTCAGCTCCCTACCTGGAGCAGGAAGTCCGATGGGTGTTCCTCCAGGAAGCGATCCAGGAAGGTCTGTATATTCTCCAGCAGACGGTTCCAGCTGAAGTTGAGCAGGAACGGGTGGTACGTGTCCCTCTTACTCACGATCAACGACAACTTGATTCCCAAGTTCTGTAAACAAAGAGAAGGGAAATATAGCCCGAGTGCCACTCTGTTTGTACAATCGTGTCAACTACCTGTCACTCAATGTCATTCCAAATGACTTGACAATGGAGTTGACAAGAGCACACACAGACCTGGGACCAATCATATTATAATTCATTATTTCATGGAAACCTGTAAACACTGGACAGGTACTTTAAAAGTCCCAGTCATATAAGTGCTGTGGAGGCATTGCTTACCTGTGGGATTTCACACTCCTCCTCCAGCCATTTGACAGCTGATGATGCCATGACGCAGTTCCCTTTCTCCAGACACACAGCAACACTCTGGAAGAGAAGACCAGTGAGCTCAGACACACAGCAACACTCTGGAAGAGAAGACCAGTGAGCTCAGACACACAGCAACACTCTGGAAGAGAAGACCAGTGAGCTCAGACACACAGCAACACTCTGGAAGAGAAGACCAGTGAGTCAGACACACAGCAACACTCTGGGAGAGAAGACCAGTGAGTCAGACACACAGCAACACTCTGGGAGAGAAGACCAGTGAGTCAGACACACAGCAACACTCTGGGAGAGAAGACCAGTGAGTCAGACACACAGCAACACTCTGGGAGAGAAGACCAGTGAGTCAGACACACAGCAACACTCTGGAAGAGAAGACCAGTGAGTCAGACACACAGCAACACTCTGGAAGAGAAGACCAGTGAGTCAGACACACAGCAACACTCTGGAAGAGAAGACCAGTGAGTCAGACACACAGCAACACTCTGGAAGAGAAGACCAGTGAGTCAGACACACAGCAACACTCTGGAAGAGAAGACCAGTGAGTCAGACACACAGCAACACTCTGGAAGAGAAGACCAGTGAGTCAGACACACAGCAACACTCTGGAAGAGAAGACCAGTGAGTCAGACACACAGCAACACTCTGGAAGAGAAGACCAGTGAGTCAGACACACAGCAACACTCTGGAAGAGAAGACCAGTGAGTCAGACACACAGCAACACTCTGGAAGAGAAGACCAGTGAGTCAGACACACAGCAACACTCTGGAAGAGAAGACCAGTGAGTCAGACACACAGCAACACTCTGGAAGAGAAGACCAGTGAGTCAGACACACAGCAACACTCTGGAAGAGAAGACCAGTGAGTCAGACACACAGCAACACTCTGGAAGAGAAGACCAGTGAGTCAGACACACAGCAACACTCTGGAAGAGAAGACCAGTGAGTCAGACACACAGCAACACTCTGGAAGAGAAGACCAGTGAGTCAGACACACAGCAACACTCTGGAAGAGAAGACCAGTGGAGTCAGACACACAGCAACACTCTGGAAGAGAAGACCAGTGGAGTCAGACACACAGCAACACTCTGGAAGAGAAGACCAGTGGAGTCAGACACACAGCAACACTCTGGAAGAGAAGACCAGTGGAGTCAGACACACAGCAACACTCTGGAAGAGAAGACCAGTGGAGTCAGACACACAGCAACACTCTGGAAGAGAAGACCAGTGGAGTCAGACACACAGCAACACTCTGGAAGAGAAGACCAGTGAGCTCAGACACACAGCAACACTCTGGAAGAGAAGACCAGTGAGCTCAGACACACAGCAACACTCTGGAAGAGAAGACCAGTGAGCTCAGACACACAGCAACACTCTGGAAGAGAAGACCAGTGAGCTCAGACACACAGCAACACTCTGGAAGAGAAGACCAGTGAGCTCAGACACACAGCAACACTCTGGAAGAGAAGACCAGTGAGTCAGACACACAGCAACACTCTGGGAGAGAAGACCAGTGAGTCAGACACACAGCAACACTCTGGGAGAGAAGACCAGTGAGTCAGACACACAGCAACACTCTGGAAGAGAAGACCAGTGAGTCAGACACACAGCAACACTCTGGAAGAGAAGACCAGTGAGTCAGACACACAGCAACACTCTGGAAGAGAAGACCAGTGAGTCAGACACACAGCAACACTCTGGAAGAGAAGACCAGTGAGTCAGACACACAGCAACACTCTGGAAGAGAAGACCAGTGAGTCAGACACACAGCAACACTCTGGAAGAGAAGACCAGTGAGTCAGACACACAGCAACACTCTGGAAGAGAAGACCAGTGAGTCAGACACACAGCAACACTCTGGAAGAGAAGACCAGTGAGTCAGACACACAGCAACACTCTGGAAGAGAAGACCAGTGAGTCAGACACACAGCAACACTCTGGAAGAGAAGACCAGTGAGTCAGACACACAGCAACACTCTGGAAGAGAAGACCAGTGAGTCAGACACACAGCAACACTCTGGAAGAGAAGACCAGTGAGTCAGACACACAGCAACACTCTGGAAGAGAAGACCAGTGAGTCAGACACACAGCAACACTCTGGAAGAGAAGACCAGTGAGTCAGACACACAGCAACACTCTGGAAGAGAAGACCAGTGAGTCAGACACACAGCAACACTCTGGAAGAGAAGACCAGTGAGTCAGACACACAGCAACACTCTGGAAGAGAAGACCAGTGAGTCAGACACACAGCAACACTCTGGAAGAGAAGACCAGTGAGTCAGACACACAGCAACACTCTGGAAGAGAAGACCAGTGAGTCAGACACACAGCAACACTCTGGAAGAGAAGACCAGTGAGTCAGACACACAGCAACACTCTGGAAGAGAAGACCAGTGAGTCAGACACACAGCAACACTCTGGAAGAGAAGACCAGTGAGTCAGACACACAGCAACACTCTGGAAGAGAAGACCAGTGAGCTCAGACACACAGCAACACTCTGGAAGAGAAGACCAGTGAGCTCAGACACACAGCAACACTCTGGAAGAGAAGACCAGTGAGTCAGACACACAGCAACACTCTGGGAGAGAAGACCAGTGAGTCAGACACACAGCAACACTCTGGAAGAGAAGACCAGTGAGTCAGACACACAGCAACACTCTGGAAGAGAAGACCAGTGAGTCAGACACACAGCAACACTCTGGAAGAGAAGACCAGTGAGTCAGACACACAGCAACACTCTGGAAGAGAAGACCAGTGAGTCAGACACACAGCAACACTCTGGAAGAGAAGACCAGTGAGTCAGACACACAGCAACACTCTGGAAGAGAAGACCAGTGAGTCAGACACACAGCAACACTCTGGAAGAGAAGACCAGTGAGTCAGACACACAGCAACACTCTGGAAGAGAAGACCAGTGAGTCAGACACACAGCAACACTCTGGAAGAGAAGACCAGTGAGTCAGACACACAGCAACACTCTGGAAGAGAAGACCAGTGAGTCAGACACACAGCAACACTCTGGAAGAGAAGACCAGTGAGTCAGACACACAGCAACACTCTGGAAGAGAAGACCAGTGAGTCAGACACACAGCAACACTCTGGAAGAGAAGACCAGTGAGTCAGACACACAGCAACACTCTGGAAGAGAAGACCAGTGAGTCAGACACACAGCAACACTCTGGAAGAGAAGACCAGTGAGTCAGACACACAGCAACACTCTGGAAGAGAAGACCAGTGAGTCAGACACACAGCAACACTCTGGAAGAGAAGACCAGTGAGTCAGACACACAGCAACACTCTGGAAGAGAAGACCAGTGAGTCAGACACACAGCAACACTCTGGAAGAGAAGACCAGTGAGTCAGACACACAGCAACACTCTGGAAGAGAAGACCAGTGAGTCAGACACACAGCAACACTCTGGAAGAGAAGACCAGTGGAGTCAGACACACAGCAACACTCTGGAAGAGAAGACCAGTGAGTCAGACACACAGCAACACTCTGGAAGAGAAGACCAGTGAGTCAGACACACAGCAACACTCTGGAAGAGAAGACCAGTGAGTCAGACACACAGCAACACTCTGGAAGAGAAGACCAGTGAGTCAGACACACAGCAACACTCTGGAAGAGAAGACCAGTGAGTCAGACACACAGCAACACTCTGGAAGAGAAGACCAGTGGAGTCAGACACACAGCAACACTCTGGAAGAGAAGACCAGTGAGTCAGACACACAGCAACACTCTGGAAGAGAAGACCAGTGAGTCAGACACACAGCAACACTCTGGAAGAGAAGACCAGTGAGCTCAGACACACAGCAACACTCTGGAAGAGAAGACCAGTGAGTCAGACACACAGCAACACTCTGGAAGAGAAGACCAGTGAGTCAGACACACAGCAACACTCTGGAAGAGAAGACCAGTGAGTCAGACACACAGCAACACTCTGGAAGAGAAGACCAGTGAGTCAGACACACAGCAACACTCTGGAAGAGAAGACCAGTGAGTCAGACACACAGCAACACTCTGGCAGAGAAGACCAGTGAGTTAGCCAGCTCATCAGTGCTATAAACACAGAATGCAAGGCAATACCTAGAAATCCATTCCCGGTTTCACGGCTTGTATGTGCTGTATTCCTCTCAGAATAGGAGTGCTGATCAAGGATTAGGTTTTGTTTGTCCATTACACTAAGTTGCATTAAGACCGGAAGTCAATTATAGTTACATTAAAGACACCGTGGACTGGCACGAGATATGGGACGGAAAACGTACCTCAATGCAGGGATGGGATATGCCACGGTCCTCCAAATGTTAACTTTATCCACACTGCTCCAGAGAAGATTTAAATACTACGGTTTTCCTGGAAACCTGCCCTTTTCATCCTCATGCTAGCTAGCATGTAACATTTTTCATTGGAATTTACAAGACAAAACTGACGCTAAAAATCACTCCTGCTTCAGAGACTCTTGATGCGGCTCCTGGTCTGGTTAGTGTGTGACTATAATAATAATAATGAATTGTTACATGTAGACAGACAGTATACACAGAAGGAATGTAGAGCACAGAAACCAACACATTAAATCACCTGAACATAGAGTAGATTGGTGATGTGCTCGAACAGTGAGACATTCGCCACAGTCTCTTTCTGAGACGCCCAGACACCGACAGCTGACATCAGAGGCGACAACCGCTCGTCTCTGTCGAAGGAGACGTCTACATAAAACAACACAACGAGATATTGTACTAGTTAATTTGAGGTATCTAGACATCTAAACTTAAAGACAACAATGAAGCTGATACTGATACCTGCAGTGCAAACAGACGAAAGGCAACAAAACGAAACAAAAATATAGCTAGTTAACTTACCTAAATGTTTCCCGTGCATTATCCGTGCGAGGAAGCCACATATCTGCCTTTTCTGTTTCTGTTCGGTGTTTAAATGGGGGGTACCATCAATGATCGCTAAAACAGAATGATGCAGACCCATTATAGCTAACTACATTAGCCCATATAAACTAAATTGACATTAGCCAGCAAACTTACTTTCCAGCGTCGAAATCGAGTGGTTGAATTCCTCAAATTTGCCCTCCTTGAAGAATTGACACAAACTAACAAAACTGAAGTCAATCATCCATCTTTTAGCAACAGTTGCCACATCCGAAAAGCATACATTTTCATCTGTAGTGCTTGTAATTGTCAATGTTTTGTTATTTGGATCAGCCTCCATGGCTAATGTTTTCAAACTGTTTACTATAACAGGAAATAAACTTTTTTTTTATTGATTCAAAATGTGCGCGTCCATCAGGTGGTGGGACGTTCTATGTTGAACACAGCTCCCCCTAGCGCCTCGGAGTAGCTAACACAAGCAAAACGTTTATTTATTTTATTTAACCTTTATTTTATCAGGGAGTCATACAAATTTGCGGAGTCACTTTCTGATGGTTTCTTTTGGTCAATATGTTTTCTATTTGAATTTATTTAGCAAATGCCTACAATTCTTAAGCGAGCGTTGGGTTGTGATAACTGATTAATTAATATTTAGAGGGTTACCCCTCGCCCCAGTAATCTGCCTGTAGCCTAGGCCTACAGCTGCACCATCCGATTATGGGGAAAATCCGGTCACGAGCATCAGGTGATAATTAGGCCACCTGTAGTCAAATGTGGGGAAACGGAATGCCCTGTTAGAGTAAAAGAGGACGACTTCTCCCACCAGTCCTCCATCCCGGGCGACGATGAGGAACGAAGTGACAGCAGTGAGAGCAAGGCCAAAAGTGAAGACGAGAGAGAGATGAAGACGTCCCCTACAAAAGTGCAGACCGCGAATACACAGACAACTCAACAGCAAAGAAGAAGATTCAGTATCCCTCCCTATCCCTGCCACTCGTTGCAACCTGGTCTCAGAGCATTTCATATTATTCTGTATGTAAATCAGAGACACTCCATTAAGTATGATATGTTACGTTTTGTATGATATGTATTAATTTGTGGACCCCCCCACGGCTATGCCTCTTTCCCCCTTCCCCTCCATCCTTATCCCCCAATGATGGCCGACTACCAGCAAACCAATCATCACGGAACATCCGAAACGACAGAGGGTCTCCCTGGCAGAGGAGGGAAGAGAGAAGAAGAAAAGACAGAGAGTCTCCCCGGAGGAGGAGAGAAGAAGAAAAGATTGAGGGTCTCCCCAGAGGAGCAGAGAAGAGAGAAGAAGAAAAGACTGAGGGTCTCCCCAGAGGAGGAGAGAAGAGAGAAGAAGAAAAGACTGAGGGTCTCCGCAGAGGAGGAGGGAAGAGAGAAGAAGAAAAGGCACAGTCTCCCAGGAGGAGGAGAGAAGAGAGAAGAAGAAAAGACTGAGGGTCTCCGCAGAGGAGGAGGGAAGAGAGAAGAAGAAAAGACACAGTCTCCCAGGAGGAGGAGAGAAGAGAGAAGAAGAAAAGACACAGTCTCCCCGTAGGAGGAGAGAAGAGAGAAGAAGAAAAGACAGTCTCCCCAGAGGAGGAGAAGAAAAGGAAGAAAACAAGCAATAATAATAACAATAATAATTTATTCAAAGCTCTTCAATAACAAAAAACAAAAAAGTGATACATCACTAGTAGTCTAGTTATAGTTAGATCAACCAATACATCATCACTAGTAGTCTAGTTATAGTTAGATCAACCAATACATCATCACTAGTAGTCTAGTTATAGTTAGATCAACCAATACATCATCACTAGTAGTCTAGTTATAGTTAGATCAACCAATACATCATCACTAGTAGTCTAGTTAGATCAACCAATACATCATCACTAGTAGTCTATTTATAGTTAGATCAACCAATACATCATCATGAGTAGTCTAGTTATAGTTAGATCAACCAATACATCATCACTAGTAGTCTAGTTATAGTTAGATCAACCAATACATCATCACTAGTAGTCTAGTTATAGTTAGATCAACCAATACATCATCACTAGTAGTCTAGTTATAGTTAGATCAACCAATACATCATCACTAGTAGTCTAGTTAGATCAACCAATACATCATCACTAGTAGTCTAGTTATAGTTAGATCAACCAATACATCATCACTAGTAGTCTAGTTATAGTTAGATCAACCAATACATCATCACTAGTAGTCTAGTTATAGTCAGATCAACCAATACATCATCACTAGTAGTCTAGTTAGATCAACCAATACATCATCACTAGTAGTCTAGTTATAGTTAGATCAACCAATACATCATCACTAGTAGTCTAGTTATAGTTAGATCAACCAATACATCATCACTAGTAGTCTAGTTATAGTTAGATCAACCAATACATCATCACTAGTAGTCTAGTTATAGTTAGATCAACCAATACATCATCACTAGTAGTCTAGTTATAGTCAGATCAACCAATACATCATCACTAGTAGTCTAGTTAGATCAACCAATACATCATCATGAGTAGTCTAGTTATAGTTAGATCAACCAATACATCATCACTAGTAGTCTAGTTATAGTTAGATCAACCAATACATCATCACTAGTAGTCTAGTTATAGTTAGATCAACCAATACATCATCACTAGTAGTCTAGTTATAGTTAGATCAACCAATACATCATCACTAGTAGTCTAGTTATAGTTAGATCAACCAATACATCATCACTAGTAGTCTAGTTAGATCAACCAATACATCATCACTAGTAGTCTAGTTATAGTTAGATCAACCAATACATCATCACTAGTAGTCTAGTTATAGTTAGATCAACCAATACATCATCACTAGTAGTCTAGTTATAGTCAGATCAACCAATACATCATCACTAGTAGTCTAGTTAGATCAACCAATACATCATCATGAGTAGTCTAGTTATAGTTAGATCAACCAATACATCATCACTAGTAGTCTAGTTATAGTTAGATCAACCAATACATCACCACTAGTAGTCTAGTTATAGTTAGATCAACCAATACATCATCATGAGTAGTCTAGTTATAGTTAGATCAACCAATACATCATCACTAGTAGTCTAGTTATAGTTAGATCAACCAATACATCATCACTAGTAGTCTAGTTATAGTTAGATCAACCAATACATCATCACTAGTAGTCTAGTTATAGTTAGATCAACCAATACATCATCACTAGTAGTCTAGTTATAGTCAGATCAACCAATACATCATCACTAGTAGTCTAGTTATAGTTAGATCAACCAATACATCATCACTAGTAGTCTAGTTATAGTCAGATCAACCAATACATCATCACTAGTAGTCTAGTTAGATCAACCAATACATCATCACTAGTAGTCTAGTTATAGTTAGATCAACCAATACATCATCACTAGTAGTCTAGTTATAGTTAGATCAACCAATACATCATCACTAGTAGTCTAGTTATAGTTAGATCAACCAATACATCATCACTAGTAGTCTAGTTATAGTTAGATCAACCAATACATCATCACTAGTAGTCTAGTTATAGTCAGATCAACCAATACATCATCACTAGTAGTCTAGTTATAGTCAGATCAACCAATACATCATCACTAGTAGTCTAGTTATAGTTAGATCAACCAATACATCATCACTAGTAGTCTAGTTAGATCAACCAATACATCATCACTAGTAGTCTAGTTAGATCAACCAATACATCATCACTAGTAGTCTAGTTATAGTTAGATCAACCAATACATCATCACTAGTAGTCTAGTTAGATCAACCAATACATCATCACTAGTAGTCTAGTTAGATCAACCAATACATCATCACTAGTAGTCTAGTTCTAGTTAGATCAACCAATACATCATCACTAGTAGTCTAGTTATAGTTAGATCAACCAATACATAATCACTAGTAGTCTAGTTATAGTTAGATCAACCAATACATCATCACTAGTAGTCTAGTTATAGTCAGATCAACCAATACATCATCACTAGTAGTCTAGTTAGATCAACCAATACATCTTCACTAGTAGTCTAGTTATAGTTAGATCAACCAATACATCATCACTAGTAGTCTAGTTATAGTTAGATCAACCAATACATCATCACTAGTAGTCTAGTTAGATCAACCAATACATCATCACTAGTAGTCTAGTTATAGTTAGATCAACCAATACATCATCACTAGTAGTCTAGTTATAGTTAGATCAACCAATACATCATCACTAGTAGTCTAGTTATAGTCAGATCAACCAATACATCATCACTAGTAGTCTAGTTATAGTTAGATCAACCAATACATCATCACTAGTAGTATAGTTATAGTTAGATCAACCAATACATCATCACTAGTAGTCTAGTTATAGTTAGATCAACCAATACATCATCACTAGTAGTCTAGTTATAGTTAGATCAACCAATACATCATCACTAGTAGTCTAGTTAGATCAACCAATACATCATCACTAGTAGTCTAGTTATAGTTAGATCAACCAATACATCATCATGAGTAGTCTAGTTATAGTTAGATCAACCAATACATCATCACTAGTAGTCTAGTTATAGTTAGATCAACCAATACATCATCACTAGTAGTCTAGTTATAGTTAGATCAACCAATACATCATCACTAGTAGTCTAGTTATAGTTAGATCAACCAATACATCATCACTAGTAGTCTAGTTAGATCAACCAATACATCATCACTAGTAGTCTAGTTATAGTTAGATCAACCAATACATCATCACTAGTAGTCTAGTTATAGTTAGATCAACCAATACATCATCACTAGTAGTCTAGTTATAGTCAGATCAACCAATACATCATCACTAGTAGTCTAGTTAGATCAACCAATACATCATCACTAGTAGTCTAGTTATAGTTAGATCAACCAATACATCATCACTAGTAGTCTAGTTATAGTTAGATCAACCAATACATCATCACTAGTAGTCTAGTTATAGTTAGATCAACCAATACATCATCACTAGTAGTCTAGTTATAGTTAGATCAACCAATACATCATCACTAGTAGTCTAGTTATAGTCAGATCAACCAATACATCATCACTAGTAGTCTAGTTAGATCAACCAATACATCATCATGAGTAGTCTAGTTATAGTTAGATCAACCAATACATCATCACTAGTAGTCTAGTTATAGTTAGATCAACCAATACATCATCACTAGTAGTCTAGTTATAGTTAGATCAACCAATACATCATCACTAGTAGTCTAGTTATAGTTAGATCAACTAATACATCATCACTAGTAGTCTAGTTATAGTTAGATCAACCAATACATCATCACTAGTAGTCTAGTTAGATCAACCAATACATCATCACTAGTAGTCTAGTTATAGTTAGATCAACCAATACATCATCACTAGTAGTCTAGTTATAGTTAGATCAACCAATACATCATCACTAGTAGTCTAGTTTTAGTCAGATCAACCAATACATCATCACTAGTAGTCTAGTTAGATCAACCAATACATCATCATGAGTAGTCTAGTTATAGTTAGATCAACCAATACATCATCACTAGTAGTCTAGTTATAGTTAGATCAACCAATACATCATCACTAGTAGTCTAGTTATAGTTAGATCAACCAATACATCATCATGAGTAGTCTAGTTATAGTTAGATCAACCAATACATCATCACTAGTAGTCTAGTTATAGTTAGATCAACCAATACATCATCACTAGTAGTCTAGTTATAGTTAGATCAACCAATACATCATCACTAGTAGTCTAGTTATAGTTAGATCAACCAATACATCATCACTAGTAGTCTAGTTATAGTCAGATCAACCAATACATCATCACTAGTAGTCTAGTTATAGTTAGATCAACCAATACATCATCACTAGTAGTCTAGTTATAGTCAGATCAACCAATACATCATCACTAGTAGTCTAGTTAGATCAACCAATACATCATCACTAGTAGTCTAGTTATAGTTAGATCAACCAATACATCATCACTAGTAGTCTAGTTATAGTTAGATCAACCAATACATCATCACTAGTAGTGTAGTTATAGTTAGATCAACCAATACATCATCACTAGTAGTCTAGTTATAGTTAGATCAACCAATACATCATCACTAGTAGTCTAGTTATAGTTAGATCAACCAATACATCATCACTAGTAGTCTAGTTATAGTTAGATCAACCAATACATCATCACTAGTAGTCTAGTTATAGTTAGATCAACCAATACATCATCACTAGTAGTCTAGTTATAGTCAGATCAACCAATACATCATCACTAGTAGTCTAGTTATAGTCAGATCAACCAATACATCATCACTAGTAGTCTAGTTATAGTTAGATCAACCAATACATCATCACTAGTAGTCTAGTTAGATCAACCAATACATCATCACTAGTAGTCTAGTTAGATCAACCAATACATCATCACTAGTAGTCTAGTTATAGTTAGATCAACCAATACATCATCACTAGTAGTCTAGTTAGATCAACCAATACATCATCACTAGTAGTCTAGTTAGATCAACCAATACATCATCACTAGTAGTCTAGTTCTAGTTAGATCAACCAATACATCATCACTAGTAGTCTAGTTATAGTTAGATCAACCAATACATCATCACTAGTAGTCTAGTTATAGTTAGATCAACCAATACATCATCACTAGTAGTCTAGTTATAGTCAGATCAACCAATACATCATCACTAGTAGTCTAGTTAGATCAACGAATACATCTTCACTAGTAGTCTAGTTATAGTTAGATCAACCAATACATCATCACTAGTAGTCTAGTTATAGTTAGATCAACCAATACATCATCACTAGTAGTCTAGTTAGATCAACCAATACATCATCACTAGTAGTCTAGTTATAGTTAGATCAACCAATACATCATCACTAGTAGTCTAGTTATAGTTAGATCAACCAATACATCATCACTAGTAGTCTAGTTATAGTCAGATCAACCAATACATCATCACTAGTAGTCTAGTTATAGTTAGATCAACCAATACATCATCACTAGTAGTCTAGTTATAGTCAGATCAACCAATACATCATCACTAGTAGTCTAGTTATAGTCAGATCAACCAATACATCATCACTAGTAGTCTAGTTAGATCAACCAATACATCATCACTAGTAGTCTAGTTAGATCAACCAATACATCATCACTAGTAGTCTAGTTATAGTTAGATCAACCAATACATCATCACTAGTAGTCTAGTTAGATCAACCAATACATCATCACTAGTAGTCTAGTTATAGTTAGATCAACCAATACATCATCACTAGTAGTCTAGTTATAGTTAGATCAACCAATACATCATCACTAGTAGTCTAGTTATAGTCAGATCAACCAATACATCATCACTAGTAGTCTAGTTAGATCAACCAATACATCATCATGAGTAGTCTAGTTATAGTTAGATCAACCAATACATCATCACTAGTAGTCTAGTTATAGTTAGATCAACCAATACATCACCACTAGTAGTCTAGTTATAGTTAGATCAACCAATACATCATCATGAGTAGTCTAGTTATAGTTAGATCAACCAATACATCATCACTAGTAGTCTAGTTATAGTTAGATCAACCAATACATCATCACTAGTAGTCTAGTTATAGTTAGATCAACCAATACATCATCACTAGTAGTCTAGTTATAGTTAGATCAACCAATACATCATCACTAGTAGTCTAGTTATAGTCAGATCAACCAATACATCATCACTAGTAGTCTAGTTATAGTTAGATCAACCAATACATCATCACTAGTAGTCTAGTTATAGTCAGATCAACCAATACATCATCACTAGTAGTCTAGTTAGATCAACCAATACATCATCACTAGTAGTCTAGTTATAGTTAGATCAACCAATACATCATCACTAGTAGTCTAGTTATAGTTAGATCAACCAATACATCATCACTAGTAGTCTAGTTATAGTTAGATCAACCAATACATCATCACTAGTAGTCTAGTTATAGTTAGATCAACCAATACATCATCACTAGTAGTCTAGTTATAGTCAGATCAACCAATACATCATCACTAGTAGTCTAGTTATAGTCAGATCAACCAATACATCATCACTAGTAGTCTAGTTATAGTTAGATCAACCAATACATCATCACTAGTAGTCTAGTTAGATCAACCAATACATCATCACTAGTAGTCTAGTTAGATCAACCAATACATCATCACTAGTAGTCTAGTTATAGTTAGATCAACCAATACATCATCACTAGTAGTCTAGTTAGATCAACCAATACATCATCACTAGTAGTCTAGTTAGATCAACCAATACATCATCACTAGTAGTCTAGTTCTAGTTAGATCAACCAATACATCATCACTAGTAGTCTAGTTATAGTTAGATCAACCAATACATAATCACTAGTAGTCTAGTTATAGTTAGATCAACCAATACATCATCACTAGTAGTCTAGTTATAGTCAGATCAACCAATACATCATCACTAGTAGTCTAGTTAGATCAACCAATACATCTTCACTAGTAGTCTAGTTATAGTTAGATCAACCAATACATCATCACTAGTAGTCTAGTTATAGTTAGATCAACCAATACATCATCACTAGTAGTCTAGTTAGATCAACCAATACATCATCACTAGTAGTCTAGTTATAGTTAGATCAACCAATACATCATCACTAGTAGTCTAGTTATAGTTAGATCAACCAATACATCATCACTAGTAGTCTAGTTATAGTCAGATCAACCAATACATCATCACTAGTAGTCTAGTTATAGTTAGATCAACCAATACATCATCACTAGTAGTATAGTTATAGTTAGATCAACCAATACATCATCACTAGTAGTCTAGTTATAGTTAGATCAACCAATACATCATCACTAGTAGTCTAGTTATAGTTAGATCAACCAATACATCATCACTAGTAGTCTAGTTAGATCAACCAATACATCATCACTAGTAGTCTAGTTATAGTTAGATCAACCAATACATCATCATGAGTAGTCTAGTTATAGTTAGATCAACCAATACATCATCACTAGTAGTCTAGTTATAGTTAGATCAACCAATACATCATCACTAGTAGTCTAGTTATAGTTAGATCAACCAATACATCATCACTAGTAGTCTAGTTATAGTTAGATCAACCAATACATCATCACTAGTAGTCTAGTTAGATCAACCAATACATCATCACTAGTAGTCTAGTTATAGTTAGATCAACCAATACATCATCACTAGTAGTCTAGTTATAGTTAGATCAACCAATACATCATCACTAGTAGTCTAGTTATAGTCAGATCAACCAATACATCATCACTAGTAGTCTAGTTAGATCAACCAATACATCATCACTAGTAGTCTAGTTATAGTTAGATCAACCAATACATCATCACTAGTAGTCTAGTTATAGTTAGATCAACCAATACATCATCACTAGTAGTCTAGTTATAGTTAGATCAACCAATACATCATCACTAGTAGTCTAGTTATAGTTAGATCAACCAATACATCATCACTAGTAGTCTAGTTATAGTCAGATCAACCAATACATCATCACTAGTAGTCTAGTTAGATCAACCAATACATCATCATGAGTAGTCTAGTTATAGTTAGATCAACCAATACATCATCACTAGTAGTCTAGTTATAGTTAGATCAACCAATACATCATCACTAGTAGTCTAGTTATAGTTAGATCAACCAATACATCATCACTAGTAGTCTAGTTATAGTTAGATCAACTAATACATCATCACTAGTAGTCTAGTTATAGTTAGATCAACCAATACATCATCACTAGTAGTCTAGTTAGATCAACCAATACATCATCACTAGTAGTCTAGTTATAGTTAGATCAACCAATACATCATCACTAGTAGTCTAGTTATAGTTAGATCAACCAATACATCATCACTAGTAGTCTAGTTTTAGTCAGATCAACCAATACATCATCACTAGTAGTCTAGTTAGATCAACCAATACATCATCATGAGTAGTCTAGTTATAGTTAGATCAACCAATACATCATCACTAGTAGTCTAGTTATAGTTAGATCAACCAATACATCATCACTAGTAGTCTAGTTATAGTTAGATCAACCAATACATCATCATGAGTAGTCTAGTTATAGTTAGATCAACCAATACATCATCACTAGTAGTCTAGTTATAGTTAGATCAACCAATACATCATCACTAGTAGTCTAGTTATAGTTAGATCAACCAATACATCATCACTAGTAGTCTAGTTATAGTTAGATCAACCAATACATCATCACTAGTAGTCTAGTTATAGTCAGATCAACCAATACATCATCACTAGTAGTCTAGTTATAGTTAGATCAACCAATACATCATCACTAGTAGTCTAGTTATAGTCAGATCAACCAATACATCATCACTAGTAGTCTAGTTAGATCAACCAATACATCATCACTAGTAGTCTAGTTATAGTTAGATCAACCAATACATCATCACTAGTAGTCTAGTTATAGTTAGATCAACCAATACATCATCACTAGTAGTGTAGTTATAGTTAGATCAACCAATACATCATCACTAGTAGTCTAGTTATAGTTAGATCAACCAATACATCATCACTAGTAGTCTAGTTATAGTTAGATCAACCAATACATCATCACTAGTAGTCTAGTTATAGTTAGATCAACCAATACATCATCACTAGTAGTCTAGTTATAGTTAGATCAACCAATACATCATCACTAGTAGTCTAGTTATAGTCAGATCAACCAATACATCATCACTAGTAGTCTAGTTATAGTCAGATCAACCAATACATCATCACTAGTAGTCTAGTTATAGTTAGATCAACCAATACATCATCACTAGTAGTCTAGTTAGATCAACCAATACATCATCACTAGTAGTCTAGTTAGATCAACCAATACATCATCACTAGTAGTCTAGTTATAGTTAGATCAACCAATACATCATCACTAGTAGTCTAGTTAGATCAACCAATACATCATCACTAGTAGTCTAGTTAGATCAACCAATACATCATCACTAGTAGTCTAGTTCTAGTTAGATCAACCAATACATCATCACTAGTAGTCTAGTTATAGTTAGATCAACCAATACATCATCACTAGTAGTCTAGTTATAGTTAGATCAACCAATACATCATCACTAGTAGTCTAGTTATAGTCAGATCAACCAATACATCATCACTAGTAGTCTAGTTAGATCAACGAATACATCTTCACTAGTAGTCTAGTTATAGTTAGATCAACCAATACATCATCACTAGTAGTCTAGTTATAGTTAGATCAACCAATACATCATCACTAGTAGTCTAGTTAGATCAACCAATACATCATCACTAGTAGTCTAGTTATAGTTAGATCAACCAATACATCATCACTAGTAGTCTAGTTATAGTTAGATCAACCAATACATCATCACTAGTAGTCTAGTTATAGTCAGATCAACCAATACATCATCACTAGTAGTCTAGTTATAGTTAGATCAACCAATACATCATCACTAGTAGTCTAGTTATAGTCAGATCAACCAATACATCATCACTAGTAGTCTAGTTATAGTCAGATCAACCAATACATCATCACTAGTAGTCTAGTTAGATCAACCAATACATCATCACTAGTAGTCTAGTTAGATCAACCAATACATCATCACTAGTAGTCTAGTTAGATCAACCAATACATCATCACTAGTAGTCTAGTTAGATCAACCAATACATCATCACTAGTAGTCTAGTTCTAGTTAGATCAACCAATACATCATCACTAGTAGTCTAGTTATAGTTAGATCAACCAATACATCATCACTAGTAGTCTAGTTATAGTTAGATCAACCAATACATCATCACTAGTAGTCTAGTTCTAGTTAGATCAACCAATACATCATCACTAGTAGTCTAGTTATAGTTAGATCAACCAATACATCATCACTAGTAGTCTAGTTATAGTTAGATCAACCAATACATCATCACTAGTAGTCTAGTTATAGTCAGATCAACCAATACATCATCACTAGTAGTCTAGTTAGATCAACCAATACATCATCATGAGTAGTCTAGTTATAGTTAGATCAACCAATACATCATCACTAGTAGTCTAGTTATAGTTAGATCAACCAATACATCATCACTAGTAGTCTAGTTATAGTTAGATCAACCAATACATCATCACTAGTAGTCTAGTTAGATCAACCAATACATCATCATGATTAGTCTAGTTATAGTTAGATCAACCAATACATCACCATGACTAGTCTAGTTATAGTTAGATCAACCAATACATCATCACTAGTAGTCTAGTTATAGTTAGATCAACCAATACATCACCATGAGTAGTCTAGTTATAGTTAGATCAACCAATACATCATCACTAGTAGTCTAGTTAGATAAACCAATACATCACCATGAGTAGTCTAGTTATAGTTAGATCAACCAATAGAGGCCAAGTCTTTGAGTGCATGCATCCTCCAAAGATAGAGAGAGACAGTTCATGTCTTGATCAGAGGAAGGTGGTCAGGGAGATGGAGAGAGACAGTTCATGTCTTGATCAGAGGAAGGTGGTCAGGGAGATGGAGAGGGACAGTTCATGTCTTGATCAGAGGAAGGTGGTCAGGGAGATGGAGAGGGACAGTTCATGTCTTGATCAGAGGAAGGTGGTCAGGGAAATGGAGAGGGACAGTTCATGTCTTGATCAGAGGAAGGTGGTCAGGGAGATGGAGAGGGACAGTTCATGTCTTGATCAGAGGAAGGTGGTCAGGGAGATGGAGAGGGACAGTTCATGTCTTGATCAGAGGAAGGTGGTCAGGGAGATGGAGAGGGACAGTTCATGTCTTGATCAGAGGAAGGTGGTCAGGGAGATGGAGAGGGACAGTTCATGTCTTGATCAGAGGAAGGTGGTCAGGGAGATGGAGAGGGACAGTTCATGTCTTGATCAGAGGAAGGTGGTCAGGGAGATGGAGAGGGACAGTTCATGTCTTGATCAGAGGAAGGTGGTCAGGGAGATGGAGAGGGACAGTTCATGTCTTGATCAGAGGAAGGTGGTCAGGGAGATGGAGAGGGACAGTTCATGTCTTGATCAGAGGAAGGTGGTCAGGGAGATGGAGAGGGACAGTTCATGTCTTGATCAGAGGAAGGTGGTCAGGGAGATGGTGGATGAAGTGTCTGGTGACGATCATTTAGAGGGCTACTCTGGGAACCAGCCTGAGTCATGTAGCTACTTCACTCTGTTTAGCACCCACTCGGGTGATGCCTCAGCAGCTCTGGGCACCAGAAAGCTCACCACACACAGTTCAGAGTAGTAGCCAGTCATCCTTATTACTCTTCCTCAGTACTGCAGTCCTCTACTTCATCTCCCATTCCTCTCAAGCTTCAGGTAACTCAAAAGATCAGGAACCAGCCGCCAGGTGAATCAAAAAATCTAATACAATGTCCAGATGCATCATTAGAACTAAAACAATTAGCCAGCTAGCTAGCCAGCTAGATAACCAAGCCAAAACGAGTTGACCCGCCTGTCTATCTGCAAATCAGTGGGTCAAAACCACCTGAAATATGCAATAAAACTAAAATGTTATCAAAAAATAAAACAGCTGATTTAAAAAAAACACAATTAAAAACACATATGTACATATTTTTAGGAGCTCTCTGCTTAGGCTGCTACAACTAGGGTGCCATGGCAACTAGCAAAGTAAGTAAGCAAGGTAAACAAACTATGGATAATGTCACTATTCAAAGAAGTGCTATATAATCCCTGAGAGACTAATGTTTTGTTACTATGGTTAAAAAATATATATAAAAGAGATTTTGGAAACTTGTGAAATGTCTGGAAAACAATGATATGCAAAATATTTTAATTTTAAGTTAAGATCAAACTCTTCTTTACAATGATGGCTTACACCTGCCAAACCCAGACGACGCTGGGCCAATTGTGCGCCACCGTATGGGACTCCCAATCACGGCCAGTTGTGATACAGCCTGGAATTGAACCAAAGTGCCTGTGGTGACGCCTCAAACACTGATATGCAGTGTCCTAGACCGCTGCACCACTCAGAAGCCCACATTGAAGCATGAAACACAGAAAATAGCCTTGAATAACATACATTTTTTAATTAAAGTGCAAATATTTTGAAAAAGCACAAAATAATAGATAGGCCAAAATGGAGATAATAAAATTATATCTTAGCTTGAATTTAAGAGGTACAACTACAGTTAAAAAAAGATACATTATGTTAAATGATATAAATTGGAAAATAGAAGATTCTTAACTTTTGAATTCCTTCTAATCTCAACCTTTATGAACTGTACATGTTTTTATGTTTTGATCCCAAACAACTAGAAATATAAACAACAACAATTGTTTTTGTATAATCTCTGAGTGTAACACACCTGCTCTTACCATGACACAGACGGACCAGGTGAATCCAGGTGAAGATATGATCCCTTATTGATGACACTTGTTATATCCACTTCAATCAGTGTAGATGAAGGGGAGGAGACGGGTTAAAGAAGGATTTTTAAGCCTTGAGACAGTTGAGACATGGATTGTGTATGTGTGACCATTCAGAGGGTGAATGTGCAAGTCAAAATATTTAAGTGCCTTTGAACGGGGGTATGGTAGTAGGTGCCAGGTGCACCGGTTTGTGTCAAGAACTGCAACGCTGCTGTGTTTTTTTCACACTCAACAGTTTCCTGTGTTTATCAACAATGGTCCACCACCAAAAGGACATGCAGCCAACTAGACTGTGGGAAGTGTTGGAGACAACATGGGCCAGCATCCCTGTGGAACGCTTTCGAGTCCATTGTGGCTGTTCTCACGGCAAAACGGGGTGCAACTCAATATTAAGGTGTTCCTAATGTTTTGTACACTTAGTAAAAAAACATTTTCCTATAAAATACGGAATAAAGTTATGCTATAAAAAAAATAACAAAAGAAGCAACAAAACAAGAGATGCAAAACAAATGTCTGAAAGAGAAGAGGAGCATAACTGTCTGTAACTCATCAATCAATCAATCAATCAATCAATCAATCAATCAATCAAATGTATTTATATAGCCTTTCTTACATCAGCTGATATCTCAAAGTGCTGTACAGAAACGCAGCCTAAAACCCCAAACAGCAAGCAATGCAGGTGTAGAAGCACAGTGGCTAGGAAAAACTCCCTAGAAAGGCCAGAACCTAGGAAGAAACCTAGAGAGGAGCCAGGCTATGAGGGGTGGCCAGTCCTCTTCTGGCTGTGCCGGGTGGAGATTATAACAGTACATGGCCAAGATGTTCAAACATTCATAGATGACCAGCAGGGTCAAATAATAATAATCACAGTGGTTGTAGAGGGTGGAACACAGGGTGCAACAGGTCAGCACCTCGGGAGTAAATGTCAGTTGGCTTTTCATAGCCGATTATTCAGAGTTAGAGACAGCAGGTGGGTTAGAGAGACAGAGAGTCAAAAACAGCAGGTCCGAGACAAGGTAGCACGTCCAGTGAACAGGCAGAACAGTTGAAACTGGAGCAGCAGCACGACCAGGTGGACTGGGGACAGCCAGGAGTCATCAGGCCAGGTAGTCCTGAGGCATGGTCCTAGGGCTCAGATCCTCCGAGAGGGGAGGGAGAGGGAGAGAGAGGGAGAGAGAGGGAGAGAGAGAATTAGAGGGAGCATACTTAAATTCACACAGGAAAACAGATAAGACAGGAGAATTACTCCAGATATAACAGACTGACCCTAGCCCCCTGACACATAAACAATTGCAGCATAAATACTGGAGGCTGGGACAGGAGGGGTCGGGAGACACTGGCCTCATCCGACGATACCCCCGGACAGGGCCAACCAGGCAGGATATGACCCCACCCACTTTGCCAAAGCACAGCCCCCACACCACTAGAGGGATATCTTCAACCACCAACTTACCATCCTGAGACAAGGCCAAGTATAGCCCACGAAGATCTCACCCATGGCATGAACCCTTGCCATGGGTGACCCGGACAGGAAGATCACGTCAGTGACTCAACCCACTCAAGTGACGCACCCCTCCTAGGGACGGCATGGAAGAGCACCAGTAAGCCAGTGACTCAGCCCCTGTAATAGGGTCAGAGGCAGAGAATCCCAGTGGAGAGTGGGGAACCGGCCAGGCAGAGACAGCAAGGGCGGTTCGTCGCTCCAGTGCCTTTCCGTTCACCTTCTCATGAACTCATGAAAGAGAAGAGTAACAGAACTGTCTGTAACTCATAAAAGAAAAGACAAACATAGATATGTTTTTTAAAGCTGTATATAGCTCCATTCTTGTCTATTATCTTTAGTTTTATTTGTATTATAATGTTTTAACTCTGCATCGTTGGGAAGGGCTCATAAGCATTTCACAATAAAGTCTACACCAGTTGTACTCGGCGCATGTGACAAATAAAATGTGATTTGATTTTGTAAAACAAAGTTTTACAAAAGTAAAAGAGGTTGCAGTAGCCAGGATCAGGGCTGTCCAGCAGGTCTCCTGTGTGGAGGCAGTGAACATTTCAGAAGAAGCAAGTGGAGATAAAATGACACCTGCAGTGGAGATGAGATGGGAGAGATGCCCCACAGCCTGCAGTGGAGATGAGATGGGAGAGATGCCCCACAGCCTGCAGTGGAGATGAGATGGGAGAGATGCCCCACAGCCTGCAGTGGAAATGAGATGGGAGAGATGCCCCACAGCCTGCAGTGGAGATAAAATGAGAGAGATGCCCCACAGCCTGCAGTGGAGATAAAATGAGAGAGATGCTCCACAGTCTGCAGTGGAGATAAAATGAGAGAGATGCCCCACAGCCTGCAGTGGAGATGAGATGGGAGAGATGCCCCACAGCCTGCAGTGGAGATAAAATGAGAGAGATGCTCCACAGTCTGCAGTGGAGATAAAATGAGAGAGATGCCCCACAGCCTGCAGTGGAGATAAAATGAGAGAGATGCTCCACAGCCTGCAGTGGAGATGAGAGGAGAGAGATGCCCCACAGCCTGCAGTGGAGATGAGAGGAGAGAGATGCCCCACAACCTGCAGTGGAGATGAGAGGAGAGAGATGCCCCACAGCCTGCAGTGGAGATGAGAGGAGAGAGATGCCCCACAGCCTGCAGTGGAGATGAGAGGAGAGAGATGCCCCACAGCCTGCAGTGGAGATGAGAGGAGAGAGATGCCCCACAGCCTGCAGTGGAGATAAGATGAGAGAGATGACCCACAGCTTCCAGTGAAAGTCATTCATCAGAGGGATCATGGGATACTAACAGTGAAGAAGGTAGACTTTGTTGTGTTATTTGCGCAACTGATGAACTGCGCTGTAAAAACGAATCCAAAATGAAAAAAACTATAAATCATTGTGAAGGCGGCAAAAATATTGTCGGATCTTCAGGACTTCATGGCGAAAACGTTACAGGGAATACTGAATGCTCCTGAACCTGTGTAGGGATCTGACATTACATTTGAGTCAAGTTTTAGTTTTTGTATACATTTCCCCCTTCCAATATTATTTCTGCATTAAAGTTTATCAGTTGTCACCCATCCAGTAGGTGGCGACATTCACCTCTAACATTGTTTGAGGACCGCCATAATACCATAGAAGAAGAAGAAGAAACAGCGGGAAATTCTATAGAGATGCTTCTGTGACTATAGGTTTACCTGTTTTCCATCACATCAGGCTAATGAGGGAAGGTTACTATAGGTTTACCTGTTTTCCATCACATCAGGCTAATGAGGGAAGGTTACTATAGGTCTACCTGTTTTCTACCACATCAGGCTAATGAGGGAGGGTTACTGTAGGTCTACCTGTTTTCTACCACATCTGGCTAATGAGGGAGGGTTACTGTAGGTCTACCTGTTTTCTACCACATCAGGCTAATGAGGGAAGGTTACTATAGGTCTACCTGTTTTCTACCACATCAGGCTAATGAGGGAGGGTTACTATAGGTCTACCTGTTTTCTACCACATCAGGCTAATGAGGGAGGGTTACTATAGGTCTACCTGTTTTCTACCACATCTGGCTAATGAGGGAGGGTTACTATAGGTCTACCTGTTTTCTACCACATCAGGCTAATGAGGGAGGGTTACTATAGGTCTACCTGTTTTCTACCACATCTGGCTAATGAGGGAGGGTTACTATAGGTCTACCTGTTTTCTACCACATCAGGCTAATGAGGGAGGGTTACTATAGGTCTACCTGTTTTCTACCACATCAGGCTAATGAGGGAGGGTTACTGTAGGTCTACCTGTTTTCTACCACATCAGGCTAATGAGGGAGGGTTACTGTAGGTCTACCTGTTTTCTACCACATCTGGCTAATGAGGGAGGGTTACTGTAGGTCTTTTTATTTTATTTTTATTTCACCTTTATTTAACCAGGTAGGCTAGTTGAGAACAAGTTCTCATTTGCAACTGCGACCTGGCCAAGATAAAGCATAGCAGTGTGAACAGACAACACAGAGTTACACATGGAGTAAACAATTAACAAGTCAATAACATGGTAGAAAAAAAAGAGAATCTATATACAATGTGTGCAAAAGGCATGAGGTAGGCAATAAATCGAATAATTACAATTTAGCAGATTAACACTGGAGTGATAAATCATCAGATGATCATGTGCAAGAAGAGATACTGGTGTGCAAAAGAGCAGAAAAGTAAATAAATAAAAGCAGTATGGGGGGTGAGGTAGGTAAATTGGGTGGGTAGTTTACAGATGGACTATGTACAGCTGCAGCGATCGGTTAGCTGCTCGGATAGCAGATTTTTAAAGTTGTTGAGGGAAATAAAAGTCTCCAACTTCAGAGATTTTTGCAATTCGTTCCAGTCGCAGGCAGCAGAGAACTGGAAGGAAAGGCGTCCAAATGAGGTTTTGGCTTTAGGGATGATCAGTGAGATACACCTGCTGGAGCGCGTGTTGCGGGTGGGTGTAGCCATCGTGACCAGTGAACTGAGATAAGGCGGCACTTTACCTAGCATAGCCTTGTAGATGACCTGGAGCCAGTGGGTCTGACGACGAACATGTAGCGAGGGCCAGCCGACTAGGGCATACAGGTCGCAGTGGTGGGTCGTATAAGGTGCTTTAGTAACAAAACGAATGGCACTGTGATAAACTGCATCCAGTTTGCTGAGTAGAGTATTGGAAGCTATTTTGTAGATGACATCGCCGAAGTCGAGGATCGGTAGGATAGTCAGTTTTACTAGGGTAAGTTTGGCGGCGTGAGTGAAGGAGGCTTTGTTGCGGAATAGAAAGCCGATTCTTGCTTTGATTTTGGATTGGAGATGTTTGATATGAGTCTGGAAGGAGAGTTTGCAGTCTAGCCAGACACCTAGGTACTTATAGATGTCCACATATTCTAGGTCGGAACCGTCCAGGGTGGTGATGCTAGTCGGGCGTGCGGGTGCAGGCAGCGAACGGTTGAAAAGCATGCATTTGGTTTTACTAGCGTTTAAGAGCAGTTGGAGGCCACGGAAGGAGTGTTGTATGGCATTGAAGCTCGTTTGGAGGTTAGATAGCACAGTGTCCAAGGAAGGGCCGGAAGTATATAGAATGGTGTCGTCTGCGTAGAGGTGGATCAGAGAATCGCCCGCAGCAAGAGCAACATCATTGATGTATACAGAGAAAAGAGTCGGCCCGAGAATTGAACCCTGTGGTACCCCCACAGAGACTGCCAGAGGACCGGACAACATGCCCTCCGATTTGACACACTGAACTCTGTCTGCAAAGTAGTTGGTGAACCATGCAAGGCAGTCA